>NC_084731.1:90612123-90815388 GCF_033978785.1 Entelurus aequoreus | reverse complement strand
CCAACACCTTCGTGGTGTTTCAAGCAGATATTGTGTTTGTGTTCAAATCACTACTACACCAGTGTCTTCAACCTTTTTTGAGCCAAGGCACATTTTTGGTTGAAAAAATCCTGAGGCTCACACCAGCAGAAATCTTTAAAAAAAACAATGACAGTTGACAGTAAAAAGTCGTGTCGCAATTGTTGGATATGACTTTAAAGGCCTACTGAAAGCCACTACTACCGACCACGCAGTCTGATAGTTTATATATCAATGATGAAATCTTAACATTGCAACACATGCCAATACGGCCGGGTTAACTTATAAAGTGACATTTTAAAATTCCCGGGAAATATCCGCTGAAACATCGCGGTATGATGACGTATGCGCGTGACGAAGTCCGAGTAACGGAAGTTATGGTACCCCCGTAGAATCCTGTACAAAAAGCTCTGTTTTCATTTCATAATTCCACAGTATTCTGGACATCTTTGCAATTTTTTTAATGAACAATGAAGGCTGCAAAGAAGACAGTTGTAGGTGGGATCAGTGTATTAGCAGCGGACTACAGCAACACAACCAGGAGGACTTTGTTGGAGCGCTAGCCGCGCTAGCCGCGCTAGCCGCGCTAGCCGCCGACTTCACCTTGACTTCCGGGCCGCCAAACGCATCGGGTGAAGTCCTTCGTCCTTCTGCCGATCGCTGGAACGCAGGTGAGCACGGGTGTTGATGCAGAATGAGGTCTGGCTGGCGTAGGTGGAGAGCTAATGTTTTTAGCATAGCTCTGTGCAGTCTGGTTGCTAAGTTAGCTTCAATGGCGTCGTTAGCACAGCATTGTTAACCTTCGCCAGCCTGGAAAGCATTAACCGTGTATTTACATGTCCACGGTTTAATAGTATTGTTGATTTTCTATCTATACTTCCCGTCAGGGGTTTATTTCTTTTGTTTCTATATGCAGTTAAAGCAAGATGCTATCACGTTAGCTCGTAGCTAAAGCATTTCGCCGATGTATTGTCGTGGAGATAAAAGGCACTGAATGTCCATTTCGCGTTCTCGACTCTCATTTTCAAGAGGATATAGTATCCGAGGTGGTTTAAAATACAAATCTGTGATCCACAATAGAAAAAGGAGAGTGTGGAATCCAATGAGCCAGCTGTACCTAAGTTACGGTCAGAGCGAAAAAAGATACGTCCATCGCTGCCTCTCAAGTCATTCACTGTAACGTTCCTCATCTACGAATCTTTCATCCTCGCTCAAATTAATGGTGTAATCATCACTTTCTCGGTCCGAATCTCTCTCGCTCCATTGTAAACAACGGGGAATTGTGAGGAATCCTAGCTCCTGTGACGTCACGCTACTTCCGGTAAAGGCAAGGCTTTTTTTTAACAGCGAGCAAAAGTTGCGAACTTTATCGTCGATTTTCTCTACTAAATCCTTTCAGCAAAAATATGGCAATATCGCGAAATGATCAAGTATGACACATAGAATGGATCTGCTATTCCCGTTTAAATAAAAAAAAATCATTTCAGTAAGCCTTTAAACCATAACCAAGCATGCATCACTATAGCTCTTGTCTCAAAGTAGGTGTACTGTCACGACCTGTCGCATCACGCCATGACTTATTTTGACCTTTTTGCTGTTTTCCTGTGTGTAGTGTTTTAGTTCTTGTCTTGCGCTCCTATTTTGGTGGCTTTTCCTGTTTTGTTGGTATTTTCCTGTAGCAGTTTCATGTCTTTCTTTGAGCGATATTTCCCGCATCTACTTTGTTTTAGCAATCAAGAATATTTCAGTTGTTTTTATCCTTCTTTGTGGGGACATTGTAGATTGTCATGTCATGTTCGGATGTACATTGTGGACGCCGTCTTTGCTCCACAGTAAGTCTTTGCTGTTGTCCAGCATTCCGTTTTTGTTTACTTTGCAGCCAGTTCAGCTTTAGTTTCGTTCTGCATAGCCTTCCCTAAGCTTCAATGCCTTTTCTTAGGGGCACTCACCTTTTGTTTATTTTTGGTTAAAACATTAGACACCTTTTTACCTGCACGCTGCCTCCCGCTGTTTCCGACATCTACAAAGCAATTAGCTACCGGCTGCCACCTACTGATATGAATGGGTATTACACGGTTACTCTGCCGATGTCTAGACAGCACCGACACTCAACAACAACACATCATTTTCAGACTATAATTACTGGTTTGCAAAAAATATTTTTAACCCATCCATCCATCCATTCATTTTCTACCGCTTGTCCCGTTCGGGGGGCTGGGGTTGCTGGAGCCTATCTCAGCTGCACATGGGCGGAAGGCGGGGTACACCCTGGACAATTCGCCACCTCATCGCAGTATTTTTAACCCAATTAGGTGAAATTAGATAATCTCCCATGGCACACCAGACTGTACACTGCAAAAAGTCAGTGTTCAAAAACAAGAAAAAAAATATACAAAAATTAAGGGTATTTTATTTGAACTAAGCAAAATTATCTGCCAATAGAACAAGAAAATTCGGCTTGTCAAGACTTTCCAAAACAAGTAAAATTAGCTAACCTCAATGAACCCAAAAATACCTTAAAATACGTATATTCTCACTAATAACAAGTGCACTTTTCTTGGTAGAAAAAGAGACCTTTTTGCTCAATATGTTGAAAAATATTCTTAAATTAAGTAAATGCTAGTGCCAATATCTTGACATAATGATATGCGCTCGGCATCATGATTTTTTTTTTTCATGCTTGAAATAAGAAATGATTACTTTAAAAAAGTAGTTTTATACTTGTGAGTGTTGATGACACAGCTTTGCAACAGTTGATATTCTAGTTTCAAGCATGTTTTACTCAATATAGATCATAACATCTCAGCAACAAGCTGTAATATCTTACTGAGATCATTTAGGACCAAAACCCTTAAAACAAGTAAAACACTCTAACATAAAATCTGCTTAGTGAGAAGAATTATCTTATCAGACAGAAAATAAGCAAATATCACCCTTATTTGAGATATTTAATCTTACTTAGATTTCAGTTTTTGCAGTGTATTTCACTGCCGCGGCACAGTGGTTGAAAAACACTGATCTACACAATCCGCACATTGATGGCATCATAAAAACATATAAACTTCTAACATTTGTCATCAGCAAACAATAGAATAGTCATGTGTCAAATGTTATTTACGAGTTGCCAGAGTAAAATGGGGTCCTAAACAGAGTTTTTTTTAGAGCCCCCTAGCCCCCCATTCCTGTCACAACATATTTTAAAAATGTTTTATTCATATTAAATTATTTTTATCCTTTGTAAAACTTAAATATAATTCGGTGAATGTTTTGTACTGGAATAAATTCATTTGAAATAAATTGTTTAAAATTGGGCTAAAAATAATTGTGACATCATTAAAATATCAATTGAAACCTTCCGAAATCGGCCAGGAATACGTTTTTGCCCTGTCATTTATCAAGTGACATTTCACACCTGCTTCTTTTGCGCAAAATTGAGGCCGTCTCGAGGCTCTTTTCGTAAATGCACTAGCTTGTTGCTGTTGAAAAAGCTGTGCTATTAAACCATGTTTCAAACTGCCTTTGGATAATGTTACAAATTTCAATTCCAACAAAGCCAAGTATGCCTGATGGAAAACGCTCAAACGTAAAAGTAGGGTTGTACGGTATACTGGTGCTAATAAAGTACAGAGGTACTAACTAATTGAAAAAGGTACCATGCTGGCATATAAGCCGTGGCTCATGTTAGTCAACATGCGCGCACACAGCACTTGCAAGCCAAAACAGTGTGAAGACAGAAGAAGGAAAATGTACGTAGTTGAACGATAAAGGTGGAGCTATAAACACTGAAGCGCTGCACTGCAAGTGGTCGACACAGATATTGATTGTAACCATATCAAGTAAAAGAGTTGTATATTGTCGATACTACAATGATTAAATCAAGGTTTTTTTATCATCACAAAATCTTTTTTTCCTTTTTTAAATTTGTATTATGTTAAAAAACTCAGGAAATACGTACATAAATGCTTTTTTTGAAAATGTCATTTTGTTTATATATTATATGCAATCTGTTGTGTTCCCTAATTTTTTTTTCCAGTGTACCTGAATGAAGGTGTGCGTTGCTGAGCCCGACTTGGATATTATCTGGACTGGACCTGGTTTTAAAAACCCTTCAAACAAATCTAATTTAATTTACAACCTGGTCTGGTGAAGATCAGGTCCTTTTTTTTTTCTTCTTTTTTTTTTAAAATAAAAAATAAATAATATAAATAAATAAACATTTTCTTGGATAAAAAAGAAAGTGAAACAATACAAAAATAATTACATAAAAAATAGTAATTAATGAAAATGTTAGTGGATCAGCAGCACATACAATCATGTGTGCTTCAGGGACTGTGTCCCTAGCAGACGTGTCGTCCATGTTGTAGGAACTAGAATATTGGTAGCAGAAAGAAACAACCCCTTTTGTGTGAGTGAGTGTGAATGGGGGAGGGAGGGTTTTTTTTGGGTTGATGCACTAGTTGAAAGTGTATCTTGTGTTTTTTTCTATGTTGATTTAATAAAAATACAAAAATACAAAAATACAAAAATACAAAAATTTCAAAAATTTAAAAAAATTTAAAAAAAATTTAAAAAATTTAAAAAAAATTTAAAAATTTTAAAAAAATTTAAAAAATTAAAAAATTAAAAAAATAAAATCAGGAAATACACCCCTGGACACATGAGGACTTCAAATATGACCAATGTATGAACCTGTTTGATTGATTGATTGAAGCTTTTATTAGTAGATTGCACAGTACAGTACATATTCCGTACAATTGACCACTAAATGGCAACACCCAAATAAGTTTTTCGGGGTCCACTTAAATTGATTCATGATACAGATATATACTATATATATACTATCATCATAATACAGTCATCACACAAGATAATCATCAGAGTATATACATTGAATTATTTACATTATTTACAATCCGGGGTGTGGGGTGTGGAGGGGGGGGGGGGGGGGTTTAGGTTTGGTTGATATCAACACTTCAGTCATCAACAATTGCATCATCAGAGAAATGGACATTGAAACAGTGTAGGACTGACTTGGTAGTAGTGGACATAGAGAGAGAGATCAGAAAGCATAAGAATAAGTATCTACATTTGATTATTTACATTTGATTATTTACAATCAGGGGAGGGTGTTAGTTAAGGGTTGAAGTAACTACTGTAACTACTTGGTATCAAAACAATACCCAAATTTGTGGTATCACCTAAAAGTTGTGTAAAGTATTAAACAACAGAATAAGAAGTGCTTGTTACATTTGAACAGAAGTGTAGTTGGAACATGTTGAAAACAGAAAATAACCAGATGTTAACAATGAATGAATAAATAGATTAATAATCCATCCATTTCTACCGCTTGTCCCTCATATTTTTGACAAAATAATAGAAAGGAAAATGACACAATATGTTACTGCATATGTCAACAGGCAAATTAGGAGCCTTTGTAACTCATTTGCTTGTTTGGCACTAAAAGTGAAGTTTTACATAGAGATGTCCGATAATGACTTTTTTGCCGATATCCGATATTCCAATATTGTCCAACTCTTAATTACCGATTCCGATATCAACAGTCGTGGAATTAACACTTTATTATGCCTAATTTTGTTGTGATGCCCCGTTGGATGCATTAAACAATGTAACAAGGTTTTCCAAAATAAATCAACTCAAGTTATGGAAAAAAGTGCCGACATGGCACTGCCATATTTATTATTGAAGTCACAAAGTGCATTATTTTTTTTAACATGCCTCAAAACAGCAGCTTGGAATTTGGGACATGCTCTCCCTGAGAGAGCATGAGGAGGTTGAGGTGGGCGGGGTTGTGGGGGTTCTGGGTATTTGTTCTGTTGTGTTTATGTTGTGTTACAGTGCGGATCTTCTCCCGAAATGTGTTTGTCATTCTTGTTTGGTGTGGGTTCACAGTGTGGCCCATATTTGTAACAGTGTTAAAGTTGTTTATACGACCACCCTCAGTGTGACCTGTATGGCTGTTGACCAAGTATGCTTTGCATTCACTTGCGTGTGTGAAAAGCCGTAGATAGTATGTGATTGGGCCGGCACGCAAAGGCAGTGCCTTTAAGGCACGCCCCCAATATTGTTGTCTGGATGGAAATCGGGAGAAATTCGGGAGAATGGTTGCCCCGGGAGATTTTCGGGAGGGGCACTGAAATTTGGGAGTCTCCCGGGAAAATCGGGAGGGTTGGCAAGTATGACTGGGAGATGCAACTGCTCTGTACTTCTCCCTACGTCCGTGTACCACTCCGTACAGGGGCGTTTTAAAAAGTCATAAATTTTACTTTTTGAAACCGATACCGATAATTTCCGATATTAGATTTTAAAGCATTTATCGGCCTATAATATCGGCAGTCTGATAAAATCGACAGTCCGATATTATCGGACATGTCTAGTTTTACAGTATGTTCTCAATTTTATTTAATGCCAAAATTGTTCTATGATTGCAATAAGAAATATATGTTTGATGTATCACAAAAAATGTTTTTGTTAAAATAAAGCCAATAATGACATTTTTTGTGGTGCCCTTTTATTTAGAAAAGTATTGAAAAGTATCAAAATACATTTTGCTACCGGTACCGGAACCTAAATATTGCCATCAGGACAACCCTGACGTTAAAGTAAGGCTCCACTTTACCTACATGCACTAGCCTGATGCTAATTTCCATAGGTTTTGTCGTATACACGCAGCTGTGCCGCGCACTATTAGCGGAACACGCGCTGTGCGTAGCGCCCCGCAATCCAATGAGGACCTCGTTTTGCGTGAAGTGCATGTAAAATGTCAATTAATGAAAGACGGGGCGCTCTTTACTGCCAACGTATTCCTGACCTGTTCACGCTCCGTCACTGATTAGAATATAACGACAGATTTCCCCTCGGATTTACAGCAGCTCTTGGGTGGTGGGGCATACGTGCATGTTTCGCAAATCACAAACGGAATAGGGGTAGCAGGATTTAGAGATATTTATGTTTTAATGATGTTAACATTTTTCTTTTTTTTTTCTAAAAAATGTATTGCCTATGATTTCATTGAAATACAAAACAAAGTACATTTTTAGACATTTGTATTTACTTGTGTTTTATTATTTTTGTGTGTATGTGTCACTGGGGGGGGCGTGCATTGCTGCCATGGTGTGCCGGCTGTTGGTGCGGGGCTGGGCCCTTATGGCCTTTTGCCGGATGGGATGCCTGGTGGGTGGTGGGCGGGGGGACGGGACGTGCGGGATGGATTGCGGGGATTGGCAGCCTCGGTGGTAGCCGGCTGGGTGTGTGCGTTGTTGCGGTTTGCAGGGTCGGTCGCTCTTTTGCTTTGGTTTCGGCGGCCGCGGGGGTTTGCACTGCAAATGGGTGGTGGTGGTGGTGGTTGCTGTGTTGGGTTGGAGTGGGCGCGGGGCCAAGATTGGTGGCTGTGTGCTGATGGAATTGTGGGGACCGGCTGGTGTTGGTTTGCTGGCTGGCTATGGTGCTGTGGCGATGTGGGTGGGATGCTTTGACTTTGTATGTGTGTACATGCGTGTACGTGTATATGTATGTATGTATATGCTTATGTCCTGGGCACGACGTTAAAGTGCATCCGGCAGTGGAGGCTCCTCTATGGGGTCTTGGGGCACTAGGAGTTTACCCCAGGTGGCCCTTGGCAAAGGCCTAGTACCTGACTGCCCCCTAGCCAGGGATACGGTGAAGACCTCAACGGCGGAGCAGGCGGAAGACGGTAGATTTAAGAACTACCACAACGGCTGCAATGGCGGAAATAGGCTGCAGCAGAAAAGGGTCCCCAGTCGTTTTGGACTCCATGCCACTGGACCCTGACCCGATTCTGTCAAGGATCGTGTGGTGACTGTCTGTGCACCAGTCTCCCCACGTTAAACAAAAAAAAAATCACGCACAGGCATCCTCCATAAAGGGATACACCCCTACCAAGAGGATCGTCATACTCGTTCGAGTGACCACCGATGACGTGTATATATATATATATATATATATATATATATATATATATATATATATATATATATATATATATATATATATATATATATATATATATATATATATATATATATATTCATATATATATATACACGTCATCGGTTTAAAAAATAATAATAAAGTCAAAATACAAATAAGGCAACAAGAGAAGTATCCTACACTTCTCTTTTGTAAAGTAAATCTGAACAGCCGATATGGGCATCTACATCTGCTATATGATTTGCCCGAGCTGGGCAGGACATTATAAAAAAAAAATATATATATATAATTATATATATATATATATATATATATATATATATATATATACACACATATATATATATATATATATATATATATATATATATATATATATATATATACAGTATATATGCGTATATATATATATATATATATATATATATATATATATATATATATATATATATATATATATATATATATATATATATATATATGCGTATATATATATATATATATATATATATATATATATACTTCTTTTTTTTTGCCTGCTTGTCCGACGGGGGTCGGCGTCTTAGGCTACTGCAGCTGGACTGCGTGTCTAGGGCCCCTGGGGCCCGCCGTCCACCCCTTCCATCTTGGATGGGGCCTGCTGAGTATAGTCCCCGCATCTATCATAGCAGCTCGGTGCGCTGCAGGGTATTTCTGCAGTGTTGTAAGGCGGCCAGCTGCTGGGGTAGTGACCTTGTGTGTCAGCGTGTCTGTGATCTCTTTTTTTTATTTATTTTTTTCCTTTTCCCTCAGGGGTAGGATCCGCCATGGCAGTTGCTGGATGTTCCATCTCCATCGTCATGGTCCCTGCAGGTGGGATGGGTGGTTCCCATGGCTCCGTGCTGGGCGGTCCTGCGGCGGCCGACTTGGGTGGGGCAGCCTGGGGCGGGCCCCGCCGTGTTCTCCTGGGGGTGGTTGGGCACGTGGGGGCTCGGTTGCTGGTGGGGCGGGGGCGGTCTTCCCGTTTGGCTGCGGGTAGTCTCTGCGCTCCCACATCCATCCATCCATCCATCTTCTTTCACTTATCCAAGGTCGGGTCGCGGGGGCAGCAACCTAAGCAGGGAAGCCCAGACTTCCCTCTCCCCAGCCACCTTGTCCAGCCCCTCCCGGGGGATCCCGAGGCGTTCCCAGGCCAGCTGGGAGAGATAGTCTTCCCAACGTGTCCTGGGTCTTAACCGTGGCCTCCTACCGGTCGGACGCGCCCAAGGGAGGCGTTCTGGTGGCATCCTGACCAGATGCCTGAACCACCTCATCTGGCTCCTTTAGTTTGAGCTCCTCCCAGATGGCAGAGCTTCTCACCCTATCTCTAAGGGAGAGACCCAACACCCGGCGGAGGAAACTCATTTCGGCCGCTTGTACCCGTGATCTTGTCCTTTCGGTCATAACCCAAAGCTCATGACCATAGGTGAGGATGGGAACGTAGATCGACCGGTAAATTGAGAGCTTTGCCTTCCGGCTCAGCTCCTTCATCACCACAACGGATCGATACCGCGTCCGCATTACTGAAGACGCCGCACCGATCCGCCTGTCGATCTCACGATCCACTCTTCCCTCACTCGTGAACAAGACTCCGAGGTACTTGAACTCTTTCACTTGGGGCAAGATCTCCTCCCCAACCCGAAAATGGCACTCCACCCTTTTCCGGGCAAGAACCATGGACTCTGTCTTGGAGGTGCTGATTCCCATCCCAGTCGCTTCACACTCGGCTACGAATCGATCCAGTAAATATATTTATACATAAATCCAGCCAAATTGATGGTCAATAAGTTGTGTTGTGCTCACTAAGTCTTAATTACATTTTAAATGTAAATAGAAAGGTACAGTATTTCAGGACAAACATTCTTGTCGGGGACCGGCGATGGCGTTCAGTGTTTCTAATCTCCCACGCTGCCGTGTCCGCCCTCATCCATCACAGGTTGGCCGGTGTGGACCTGCCTCTTAAGATGGATTGATTCACTTTCCTCGGACCCTGTGAGGAATGATACCTTTCATTTTACAAGTAACACAAGGATCGATGAGGCAGGTGCCTTTGTGTTTTATTTCTGATGCCTTGGAATGAAGAGCAGCAATTGAATGCATTATGGGTTAAAAAAACAAAAAAGAAAAGAAAAAAAGGGCACATAATGACTTCATCCTCTGACTCAGCTGGCTTCCTTTTCATTGCAGCAGGCAGAGGAGGAAAGGGGGCGATGGCGATGGCATTTGTTAGTGAGCAGCAGGTGGTCGGGTTAATTGCCCTCCGCTGGTTGGTGGGGAAGCGTCTCGCCGAGTTTATGTTTCCTTCGGGAAGCTCGAGTGTTGTCGTCTCCCACCTCGCCGGTCTAATCAGAGTTGCTGTGCTGAACTGGCTCACTTCCCGAGGGATTTGTCTCCCTTCTTCTCTTTCCCAGCACTCAAACACATCTTTTCATCCTCTCATAAATTCTCTTCCACGTCCTCCCTCCTCTTCCTCCAGCATTGAACTCCCATTCCTCTCAAGTATTCCTTCTTCCCACCTTCATCCCATCTCACCTCTCTTCTTGCTGTGTCCTCTTTGCCCTTTGTCTTCCATCTCCTCCTCCTCTCTCTGGGCCCATTCAGCAACCATTCTTGAGAACAATTTTTGTTCTTAGGCCCACTTATGAAGTTTTTAAGGAGATTTTTGTATTCACAAATGTTTTCTTAGCTGGGATTTGTTCGTAGGTAAGAACAAAATGTACGAGTGCTCCAGAGCACTCTTAGGGTGGCCTTTTTGTTCTTAAGTGTGACGAGTTCCCTTACTTCTATTGTGTAATGTTAACTTAATATAGGCTGACCATATTCTGAAATCCCAAAAAGAGGAAACATATATGCGTGCCAAGGCCGGGACTAGATGAAAATTTGCCAATGATACTCGAACTTGCTTTATAAATCATATATATATTTAAATAAAGCATTTTTTCTCCTCTGTTGACAGCAGTGTTGGCGCTAGGAATTTTCAAAATTGGGTCCCAGGGACCCCATCAAGTCATAAAAATGGGGTCCCACAGTAAATTTTTGGGGTCCCACATTTTTGTAAGCGTTTTGAAAAAAAATTATAAACGTATGCATTATCCCAGGGGTCGGCAACCTTTACCACTCAAAGAGCCATTTTGGCAAGTTTCACAAATTAAAGAAAGTAATGGGAGCCACAAAAAAAAAATTTAAAATGAAAAACACTGCATACAAAGCTTAAATGCTTTGTGCTATGTTAACCAGGGGTCTCCGACACACGCACCGGCACGCACTTTAATGTTAGTGCAGCCCCGCGAGTTTTGAACTAATGGCGCTTGATAGCGTCATACTTTTGCCAACACTCTCACTTTTCCCGGGAGACTCCCGAATATCAGAGTGTGATGACACTGCATTTGGCGCCCTCTACAGTCTGCCCTAACAGTGTACCTGCTCGACCACACGTAGAATGCAATTTCAGCTTGCTCACGTAAGTGACAGCAAGGCGTACTAACTCAGCAGCCACACATCTTACACTGACGGTACCAATACCCAGAATCCCATGCAGCCCTAACTCTTCCGCTCAACCAACGCACGGAGAGGGGGGGGGGGGTTGATGTGTGGGGGGATTTGGTGGTAGCGGGGGTGTATAATGTAGACCGGAAGAGTTAGGGCTGCATGGGATTCTGGGTAATGGTTGTGTTGTGTTTATGTTGTGTTACGGTGGGATGTTCTCCAGAAATGTGTTTTTCATTCTTTTTTGGTGTGGGTTCACAGTGTGGCGCATATTTGTAACGTAACAATGTTAAAGTTGTTTGATACGGCTACCGTCAGTGTAAGCTGTGTGGCTGATGAGTAAGTATGCTTTGCTGTCTCCTATGTGTGCAAGTAATAACAACATGCAACATTTGGCCGGACTGGCACGCTGTATGTAAATGCTATAGAGGACAATTACTGCAGTGCAACTAGGGCACGCCCTTTATTTAGTAATTAGAGTGTAAATAGGATTATTTTTTCCCTGGAGTAATTTATGAGAGACACTGACATCCATCAATCTCCTGGGAAAATCGGGGGGGTCGGCATGTATGTAGCTGAGCCGCATCAGAGTGGTCAAGGAGCCGCATGCGGCTCTGGAGCCGCGGGTTGCCGACCCCTGCATTATCCTGTTATATCTCACATTCTATATTGTTTTTTGGGAAAAGGTTGTCATAAACGTTACTTAATTCATTAAAAAATAAAAATTAATGGTAGTTTTTTCTATGTTTTTATTTAATAAGTTGTAGGTGTATTTATTTTAGTATAAAAGTGTAAAAAGTGTTTTGCGTGGGTCATGAAATGATGGTAATGGTGTGCCAGGGCATACATACATTTTATATTTAACGCTTTATCTCTGGAGTCTACATCAACTTCAGATCTGTCCCTCATTTCAAAATGTTTTAGTTTTTTTCATGTTTTTTTGTGTGTTTGATTTCCGCCCTTTTTTGTCAAACAAAACTATGTTTTTAATGGCAAACACACAAAATATGCAAAATCTTCCACCAAAAATATTTTTCAAAGTGGAATATTTGATGTGAAGTAATCGGAACCTTGGATAGGTCAATAATTCATAATAACATTGATTTTGGTTCAATATTATGTTTTGAGCAATGACAGTTTGAAAGAAGAAAAAAAACAGCTTTGTTTTATTAGTCAACATTGCAACTTTTTCTCAATTACATTTCACCTTTAAGCTTTTTTATTTCACTTTTGTTATGTTTTTGTTTATTTTAATAGTATTTTTAGAATGTGCCGTGGGCCTTTAAAACATTAGCCGTGGGCCGCAAATGGCCTCCGGGGCACGCTTTTGACACCCCTGCTATAGATAATAAAACATTTAATCTGATAAATCTATGGATAAAAAGCAGAGCCTGGCAACGCATGCGCGTTTATCATAACTCTCTCGCTCTCTCTGTCTCTGCCCCTCCCTCACCAATGCTGCTGCTTGCGCACACCTTCACAATTTGTTTTGTTTTTAACCCCTTCTTAACCCTGAACGTACATTGAAAATACATGCAACGCTAACTCAAAATGCCGGACAGTTGAGGCATTTAAGAAACAACGCCCGGACAGCCCCGCAAAAGAGGACATGTCCGGGGAAAAGAGGACGTATGGTCAGTCTACTTAATATCATAGATAGATAGATAGATAGATAGATAGATAGATAGATAGATAGATAGATAGATAGATAGATAGATAGATAGATAGATAGATAGATAGATAGATTTAGACCAGACAGACAGACATATAGCAAAATGAGCAATATCTACTGTAGACATTTCAAAATACTGTGTGCGTGAATGCACGCACGTACACATTCACGCACGCACACACACACACACACACACACACACACACACACACACACACACCCTCTTGCTGACACACTGTTGCTGCTACTGCAAGATGCCGTAGATCGTGCCCTGGGGAGGGAGCGCATATTTCACGACCATGTTTTGTCCGAAGTGACGAATATTTGTTTGACCGCTTCGGGGCTACCTCAGCTGTAGGGATGATACTCGAAACCGGTTTTCCCGGTTGTTCGATAAGAAAATAACCGAGTCCTCGGACTCGAATCCCTTTTTGAGAACCGGTACCCGTTATCGAGACCACTATAGTAAAGAAAAAGAGTTGCTTCTTTATTCGAATCCCTCGGAACGAATCCCGTCCCGACCAGAAATGCTCCGTGGGACATCACAATAAATCAGTCACGTAGCTCAGTCATTAGGCGCAGATAGCGAAAGCAGGAAAACAATGGACGGGAAAAAGCGCTCCAAGGTGTAATAAAGTTCAAAACAAAAGGTATAATCCAATGAATAACTTTACTGAGAGATTTGAGCAGGGTACAAACTCATGAAGAACACTTTTACGACCCACCGGAAACATAGCAACCAGGCTAGCAACGCACCTCCTTTACGGCAGCTGGCGCAACGTTCTTAAAGCAACCGCAGCACTTACATATATATACAACACATCTCCCTTTTTTAACTTTTGTTTTTCACACTGTATATGTGTTGTCTGTCTAATTATAAATAATGCAGACGAGGCGAGTTGGCTGAGTTCTTGACGTTTACTTTCACGGGTGACGACATGCAACAACAATTTTCGGGGCTACCGCGCATGCTCGCCCCTCCCCTTGCATGATGGGTAGTGTAGTTGTTATATTCCCTAGCTCGTAACATCTTTCCCCCTATAAAGAAATAATGTTAACTCAATAAAGTGTATTTCTTTTTTTAGCTTTAACTTTTCATTTTTTAGCATTGTAACCACATTTGCAAACAACTTTTCTCTTCATAGAATTTTCTTTCTTTCTTTAAAGTGCAAAAATGTCAAAGCATCACAACAAACAGTTATGTCAAATAGCAGCAGAATTGCACTTTTTGGAGAGCTGTATTATTTCCAGTTTTGTGCCCAAGGCACTGATTTTATTTAACACTATATTATTATTTATACACCTATAGTGATCACAGAGACAGGTTGTTTTTGTGTTACTGTATATATTTGTTTTTCTGAAAAATCCCACTTAATATACTTTGGGTAACAACAGTCAATGTTTATTTATTTTATTTTATTTTTTTAGGGGGGTAACAGTCAATATTTATTTATTTATTAGATTAAATTGTTTTCTTATATAATAAAAGTGAGCTTTTGTTAAACCAAATATTGTGTGTTTTTTTTCCATATACAACAACCTATCTGGACCCGATAAGAGAATCGATAAGGAATCGGTTCGATAAGAGGATTCGATAATAGACTCGAACTTGATAATTTCTTATCAAACATCATCCCTACTCAGCTGTCCCCCCTTTCTTAAACTTACATTTTGACATTATGTATTTCCCCCGCGGGATAATATGAATTTCTCTTTTTTTGTTTGTGTTTTCTCAATGTGTCTGATGTTCGGCTTTTCCGCCGGAATTGTGCCCTTATATGGGGGAATTAAGGGTGTTTACCTATGCAAATTACGGCATTAAGGGTGTTTACATATGCATCTTGGGGAAATAAGGGTGTGTTTATATGCAAATTATGATAGACACGCACGTGCTAACCATTTGGCATTCAGCAACTTAAGAACAGCAGGTGGGAACAATTTGGGCGTTTAAGAACACGTCATGAATTTGAATGGACTCCTCTTAGGAAATCACTTAGGAAGAAAGCTAAGAGGAAAAGTTAGGAACTTATTGCTGAATGGGGCCCTCTGGTCTTTCTTCACCTCCTCCCGAGAGGTAGACCGATGCAAACACACACAGTGATGCAAGTCCTTCTTAAGCCGCTGCGAACGATGTGCAGGCCGCCCGCCATTGTTCCATCAACATTAGGAAGGGACTTCATCTCCAATCGGCTTATCCCTGCAGCGCATGCATGAAATAGTTCGGGGGAGACTTTTGGGATTGGTCTTCGTTTGTTCTGTCAGAATCTTGAACCATCCCAGTCAAATGTACTGATGATCGTTATGTGTTTGTTAGGATTACACGACAAAAACAACTATTTTCTCCTGTCAAGGCTCGTTCATGCCTTTGAACAAAATGAACAGAGAGCGACTGCGCCCTGCTCCTCTATCGCAGTACACCATTGTTTACTCTTCGTCTCGTCCAGTCCGGGGACACATTCCCTCCACGGAGTGGCATTTCTTTCATGGCATATGGAGGATGTTTGTTTTGATGTCTGTGCCTCTGCTTTCCCTATCTCGCATTTCTTCGCAACCTTTCGCTTCAAAGTACTGTCGAAGGCGCCCGTCATGCCTGGCGATCAAAGAGCACCTACCAAAAGCGTCGGCGCTCTGTTGTGTCACTTTCGCTGTCTCGCTCAGACGTGTACAGCACAGACTGTGGAGTCGCTGAACCTAAATGAACGGCTGGTCGCAAACATCAAGAGTAATCCGAGAATTCAGCTCAGGATAATGATGCTTGTTTAGCAACTTGCTTTGTGAATAACAACAACGTAGTGTTGTAAGGATACCAATATTTTGGTACCGGTATTAAAATTAGTTCAGTACTTTTCGGTACTTTTCTAAATAAAGGGGACCACAAAAAAATTTGCATTATTGGCTTTATTTTAACAAAAAATCTTACGGTACATTAAACATATGTTTCTTATTGCAGTTAAGTCCTTAAATAAAATAGTGAACATACTAGACAACTTGTCTTTTAGTAGTAAATAAACAAACAAAAGGCTCCTATATTAGTCTGCTGACATATGCAGTAACATATTGTGTCATTTATCATTCTATTATTTTGTCAACATTATTAAGGACAAGTGGTAGAAAATTAATTATTAATCTACTTGTTCATTTACTGTTAATATCTGCTTACTTTCTCTTTTAACATGTTCTATCTACACTTCTGTTGAAATGTAATAATCACTTATTCTTCTGTTGTTTGATACTTTACATTAGTTTTGGATGATACCGCAAATTTGGGTATCAATCCGATGCTAAGTAGTTACAGGATCATACATTGGTCATATTCAAAGTCCTCATGTGTCCAGGGACATATTTCCTGAGTTTATAAACATAATATACTTTTTTTTTTTTAAATGAAAGAAAATGTTGTGATGCCAAAAATATCGACGTAATCATAGTAGTATCGACTAGATACGTGCCTGTATTTGATATCATTACAGTGGATGTCAGGTGTCGATCCACCAATGGCGTTTGTTTACATTTTGACGCCGGTGAGCTACGGTGTGTAGTGAAGCATGTTTAGCTATTCCTCGTCCTGCAGGGATGATACTTGTAAGAAACTTACTTTATTTGTCGCCACAGAGGTGAGGATTAGTGATTTAGAAGTAGCTAAAATACTGCCGACGGCGGATGGACATTAGCCGCTAGCTAGGCTAGCCATGTCTTAAAGCATCTCTTCCTGAGGGCGTATTGGTGTTATAACTTCACCTTTATCGTTAGTTTTTAAGCCAAAATGCATCCGTTATCCCTTTTCTGTCTACACACTGTGTCTGCTTGTAAGTACTCCGTGGTTGTGCATTGCCGAACATGCTCGTCTGCTCGTAAAACCAGCAATGTCACGACATGACTTTGACACGGGCGCCGGGGGGTGCTGGACATATCTAATTGATGATGCCAAAAGATTTCCAAAGTTTGCAGATAAATAGCTCCTTTTTAAAAGAGCCAAAATTGCCACCACTAATGTGCATGGTTGACATGCATCTCGTTTAGTTGGTGTTTGAATCCAACCGGTGCTCACTCGTTTCTTGATAGGGACTTCATACAAACCCCGTTTCCATAGGAGTTGGGAAATTGTGTTAGATGTAAATATAAACGGAATACATAATTTGCTAATCCTTTTCAACCCATATTCAATTGAATGTACTACAAAGACAAGATATTTGATGTTCAAACTCATAAACTTTATTTTTTTTTTGCAAATAATAATTAACTTAGAATTTAATGGCTGCAACATGTGCCAAAGTAGTTGGGAAAGGGCATGTTCACCACTGTGTTACATGGCCTTTCCTTTTAACAACACTCAGTAAACGTTTGGGAACTGAGGAGACACATTTTTTAAGCTTCTCAGGTGGAATTATTTCCCATTCTTGCTTGATGTACAGCTTAAGTTGTTCAACAGTCCGGGGGTCTCCGTTGTGGTATTTTAGGCTTCATAATGCGCCACACATTTTCAATGGGAGACAGGTCTGGACTACAGGCAGGCCAGTCTAGTACCCGCACTCTTTTACTATGAAGCCACGTTGATGTAACACGTGGCTTGGCGTTGTCTTGCTGAAATAAGCAGGGGCGTCCATGGTAACGTTGCTTGGATGGCAACATATGTTGCTCCAAAACCTGTATGTACCTTTCAGCATTAATGGCGCCTTCACAGATGTGTAAGTTACCCATGTCTTGGGCACTAATACACCCCCATACCATCACACATGCTGGCTTTTCAACTTTGCGCCTATAACAATCCGGATGGTTCTTTTCCTCTTTGGTCCGGAGGACACGACGTCCACAGTCTCCTAAAACAATTTGAAATGTGGACTCGTCAGACCACAGAACACTTTTCCACTTTGTATCAGTCCATCTTAGATGAGCTCAGGCCCAGCGAAGCCGACGGCGTTTCTGGGTGTTGTTGATAAACGGTTTTCGCCTTGCATAGGAGAGTTTTAACTTGCACTTACAGACGTAGCGACCAACTGTAGTTACTAACAGTGGGTTTCTTAAGTGTTCCTGAGCAGATGTGGTGATATCCTTTACACACTGATGTCGCTTGTTGATGCAGTACAGCCTGAGGGATCGAAGGTTACGGGCTTAGCTGCTTACGTGCAGTGATTTCTCCAGATTCTCTGAACCCTTTGATGATATTACGGACCGTAGATGGTGAAATCCCTAAATTCCTTGCAATAGCTTTTTTTTCTTAAACTGTTCAACAATTTGCTCACGCATTTGTTGACAAAGTGGTGACCCTCGCCCCATCCTTGTTTGTGAAGGACTGAGCATTTCATGGAATCTACTTTTATACCCAATCATGGCACCCACCTGTTCCCAATTTGCCTGTTCACCTGTGGGATGTTCCAAATAAGTGTTTGATGAGCATTCCTCAACTTTATCAGTATTTATTGCCACCTTTCCCAACTTCTTTGTCACGTGTTGCTGGCATCAAATTCTAAAGTTAATGATTATTTGCAAAAAAAAAAAAATGTTTATCAGTTTGAACATCAAATATGTTGTCTTTGTAGCATATTCAACTGAATATGGGTTGAAAATGATTTGCAAATCATTGTATTCCGTCTATATTTACCAGAGGTGGGACCAAGTCATTGCTTTGCAAGTCACAAGTAAGTCTCAAGTCTTTGCCCTCAAGTCTCGAGTCAAGTCCCGAGTCAAGACAGGCAAGTCCCGAGTCAAGTCCAAAGTCAAGACTGGAAAGTCTCAAGTCGAGTCCCAAGTCCTGCATTTTGAGTTTCGAGTCCTTTCAAGTCCCTTTAACCACAGACTAATATTTTTACACAGATTGTGTATGCTTTTAAAACGCTGTATTTATTTATTAAAACAAGTGCATTTGAAATTGCAAGAAAAAAAATAGTGCTGACATTGCAATTCATAATAGCACTGTTAACAGTAATTTTAATAGTTTAAACAATTTTAAACATTTAACTCATTCCTTTACAGAATAAACACATTTTCAAAAACAAACATTAACATACTATTGGTTGTATTTTATGAAAATAACATTACCACAGAGTTGAGAAGGAGCAAAGATCTTCAATATTTGTATGTGAAAATCACAAATAAATCTTCTGGGGGAGGATGACGCCCCAACAGGGGTTTGGTTTACAAACTTTCTGCCCCACCTAAAACAAAATTCACCAGCCGCCACTGATTATGATGCATTCTCATTTTAGGCAAAATATAAGACAATACTTTCTTAACAGTATAATTGTAACCAGGAATAAGTCTTCAAGTAACAATATTCAAATACTAACATTGTTGGGTAAAACAGCATTTGGTTTTATTCTGAATGTAGGGAAACAAATTGGTGGTTTTAGCTGATATAAAGACTTTCAGGTGTTTATATATGTTTAAGTATTTGGCAGACGCTTTTATCCAAAGCGACATACATAAAAAATACATACATAATCACTGTAAACATGATCATTTAAGGGAAGAATGTAATACAAAATATCAATACAAAGTGTCAAGACAGAATAAACTCTCTGCTGCTGCAGCAACAGAGATACAGTCTATAGGTCCCTAAGATATATAGATATCTAATGTATTCATACATTGTTTATGTAGGATGTAGGCATGTATATATAACCTAATCATATTGTTTCTTCAATTTAAAAATAGCTTACCGTTTTTTCCCCCTTCTCTGGGATTATATTCCCAGTTTTGATCTCGGACGTCTGGTCACTTATAGCGTATAAGAATATTATATTACTGTTAAGCAAACTATGAATAATAAAACTTGCCAAAACATGTGTCCGTTATCATAGCTACACGTATGACAAAAAACCGTGTGAAAATCAGTGGTATTCAGTGAGGTAAAATGAATTAAATGCGCTGACAGTTCATTGCTCCTGACAAATGAATTGCACTGAGATGGCAGCCCCGCGTCTCGTCTGCGCCAGTAGGCAGTAGCGCTCGATGCTGCGTACCCTTAAAACATGTCTATGGTTATAACGTTAGCAGTGAGTTTACAGCCTCACTGATTTAACTACACAGCAAATAAAAGTCATGTTACTTAGCCAATAAACGTTATCTTACATTCAAAACTTACCCTTCTTTGGGCAACTTCAAATGTCGAACGAAGTTGGAAGTTGTTGCGTCTCCGTCTGTAATATTCGAACTGCGTGATTTGCATACGCAATTCGTTTTTTGTTGACCAAGTCGTAGTTTTTATACCCGAACAAAACCAACTTTGGCATAATTGTTTCTCTCTGCCGCATTGTTTGACAACTCTTGTTCGGTGGTTGTCCTGCAATTTGATTGGATGAATACTGTGTGATGAAAACAACGTATAACTAATTTGATTGGCTGTTGTACTGACAGCACACCAGCTGACAGGCAGCACACACGCTGATAGACAGACAGACACGTACAAAATGAAAGCAACGGAGCGCTCCCAAATAACTTTTTAAGCTTTGGGTTTTGGGGAAAGTAGCAAGTCATGTCAAGTCAAAAGGCTCAAGTCCAAGTGAAGTCACAAGTCATTGATGTTAAAGTCTAAGTCGAGTTGCAAGTCTCTTTACATTTTGTCAAGTCGAGTCTAAAGTCATCAAATTCATGACTCGAGTCTGACTCGAGTCCAAGTCATGTGACTCGAGTCCACACCTCTGATATTTACATCTAACACAATTTCCCAACTCACATGGAGACAGGGTTTGTAATTGGCTACAGTCGTGCCGACTTGAAAAGATGTCCTTTATTTCTCTGGATGCGATGGATTGTCAGTATACTATCACATTTGACTCCCACTTCAGTCAACTGGGCTTACTGGCGCTGGCTGTCAGAAAGGTTGTGGATGGTCAGAGTGGTGCATGTGAATCCTCCATGCAGCCAGCAGTCTGGCTGAAGGATGGTGTAGCTGTGACGGTGGCACACAGGATAGAGACGTGCCTGAAAGGTTGTGGTATTGACTTTTACCTCCTGACAGCTGAAGTGACCTTTCGGCTCTCGTGGAGATGGATTTTGCAGCTCCTCTCACATGCACATGAGAGAACTGGACACACCGTTAGGATCATTAGAATAATCAGTGTTATTAAATATATAGTTACAGTATAAGAAGTCAATAAATAAGTAAGAAGCAATTACTGTCGAGATTATTAATTACACCTAATCAAGAAAGCAGAACGATAGGAACTTTCGAGCCGCTGCGTGCTGAAGAACGCTGATTAGTGAAACAATCTCGCAGCCGAAGTGTTTAAACTAATTTGCCGTTTAAAGCTGTTTATTAATTTTTGCAAGCTTCATTCCGATACGTGAAGCTACGATAAGTGGATGGACTCCTTTAAACATATTTTACAGGGGAGTATAAAAAATTCAGCCGCACTTCGAAGCAGTGACTCAAACTGCTTAATGGGAAGTGAAATAGGAAGCAGTAAACAATCAAATATTCACTGTTTACTTTGTTAGTGCACATTTGCATAATCAGCCACACGCCATTGGTGTAGTTTTTTGCCTCAACCCAAGTTTATAGGCTAATGCTAAATCTATTCCTGTTGCCATTTATGTGTTGTTATTTACAGATGGAACGGACCATTAGGACTCACCTGATCCTGATCATCGACTTTTTAACTGCGTTGGACACAGTCAACAAAAGCCTGACTTTTAAATCATATTGTTTTCAATCAATCAATGTTTATTTATATAGCCCTAAATCACAAGTGTCTCAAAGGGCTGCACAAGCCACAACGACATCCGCGGTTAAGAGCCCACATCAGGGCAAGGAAAAACTCACAACCCAGTGGGACGTCGATGTGAATGACTATGAGAAACCTTGGAGAGGACCCGTCTCCCCCCCCCTCTATGGGAGACTGGATGCAATGGACGTCGAGTGGGTCTAGTATAATATTGTGAAAGTCCAGTCCATAGTGGATGTAACATAATAGTGAGAGTCCAGTCCATAGTGGGGCCAGCAGGAGACCATCCCGAGCGGAGACAGGTCAGCAGCGCAGAGATGTCCCCAACCGATGCACAGGCGAGCGGTCCACCCCGGGTCCCGACACTGGACAGCCAGCACTTCATCCATGGCCACCGGACCTGTGCCCCCCCCTCCACAAGGGAGAGGGAGGCAGAAAAGAAAAGAAACAGCAGATCAGCTGGTCTAAAAAGGGGGTATTTTTAAAGGCTAGAGCAGGGGTGGGCAATTAATTTTTACCGGGGGCCGCATGAGCAACCCGAGCACTGCTGGAGGGCCACACCAACAATATTTCAATTAAATTTTGCTTAAATTATTTTTGATATTCCGTAAGATAAAAAATAATAATATTTTAATTTAACCTAACTTATCTTCATACAAAAGCAGATGGCTTTTGATGGTTTTATTTTGAACACTTTCTTACACAACACCTCCTGATGTGTAATACCATGCAAAAATTTCAATTTCTGTCACTTTATCCTGCCGCCTCTTTGTTGTGAACGTAGCACGCCTGTAAGGTGATTGGCGAAGAAGGAGGAAGGGTTGCTGTTGCGGAAATGAGGAGTGAGGATAGATGTGCGTGTGGAAAGAACGAGATAAGCTGTGTTAGTATAGGTTGCTCAATAAAAGTTTAAAAAGAGCGTCAGACTTGGTGTGCACTTCTTCTGGACGCTACAATTGATGTCAGAAGTGGGATGAAATGCCTCGCAGTTCGCCTTGCCATCAAACCTGGGAGTCTTCATTGAGGGCGGAATTCCCCCATGGCAAGCAGCGTGCGCTGCACCTGTAGACACTGCCTCTCTCCTTCCTTTCTCTCTCTCTCTCTCTCTCTCTCTCTCTCTCTGTCTCTCTCTCTCTCTCTGCGGCGAGCTCCTCACGTGGCACGTACCTCTCGATGATGTAGCAGCGTAGTATGTGCAAAGTTTTACTTCTGCCACCAATTGTAGCGTCCAGAAGAAGTGCACACCAAGTCTGACGCTCTTTTTAAACTTATATTGAGCAAGCTATACTAACACAGCTCAACTTATCTCGTTCCTTCCACACTCACGTTTATCCTCACTCCTCATTTACGCAACTCAAGAAGACAACATCAACTTCAGCAGGTCGTTACACTATATTATTTAAACACAGCAACATGTGTACCACCAATTAAGCACACGGCTTTACCTTTACTTGGCAGTCCATGTCTTGTTGAAAACACGGCATTCGTCATCACCTTTTCTTTTTTTAGCGTCTCGGGGATAACCGGGCGGACCGGGCATCACTTGTCGCTGTGCGCCTTCACTAACAGGACATACGCCCATAAATAACACTTTTCAAAATAAAAGCAGCACAGCTGTATTGCACGCACGACATATATGTTTTTTAATTTGTAATTTGTGATTGCCGCTGCACGCACGAGCATACGTCCACACGGAAGTCATACAAATAACGCTTTTCAAAACAAAAGCAGCACCGTTGTATTGCACACTCGAAATAGATACTTTTTAAAATGTATTTTGTAATTTATGATTGGCCTCACGCGGGCCGGACAGGGACGTACAAAGGGCCGGATGCGGCCCGCGGGCCACAGAATGCCCAGGTCTGGGCTAGAGTATACAAATGAGTTTTAAGATGGGACTTAAATGCTTCTACTGAGGTAGCATCTCTAACTGTTACTGGGAGGGCATTCCTTAGTACTGGAGCCCGAATAGAAAACGCTCTAAAGCAGTGGTTCTTAACCTTGTTGGAGGTACCGAACCCCACCAGTTTCATATGCACATTCACCGAACCCTTCTTTAGTGAAAAATAAAATGTGTTTTTTTTCTTTCAAATCCAAGACAAATTTGTATGTTTTTTTTACTGGTGCACAAAATGAACCGTGCATGAACATCACCTTGTTCAAAGAACAAAACCAACATAGTGCATGAACTCATAACAAATTACACACCTGCAAATCAGTCTGACTTCTGCTGTTGCCTTTGAGAGACCAGTTTTGATATGTGTGGCTTCACCTTGGCAAGCGCCACTCTCATGTCATTTTCACAGCAAGGTCTGTTCCTTTTCTTCGTTTTTATGTCTAGCACCCTCGAAAAGGATTGCTCGCAAAGACTGGTGGCAGGCCTGGCCCTAACCAATCTGGCGCCCTAGGCAAGATTTTAGGTGGCGCCCCCCCACATCGGCAGTGAAGTGTATATACTCACAAGAAACCGAATAGCTTTGTCTTTGACCTTTTGTTTTACTTAAAGAAAGCAAATTAACATATTATATGAGAATGTTATGTTATGATTATCTTTAACCGAATCACAGCAGTGCTCAAATTAAAAAACAGCATTATCTCTCATATGATATTGCTTAATTAACATTAATGATGTGCACTTTAACAACTAGGCTTACAACTATACCTAATATATAAAGGGGTGGAAAAGTGACTATTACCTGCAGGGCAAACATTAGCTAACCAGAAGGCAATAACAATGTAAACAAAAAACACCTGCTTAAAAGATCTAATACAAATGTCCCTGAGGAATGTAAGGTGGGAGTACTGTAATTACCTAACGTTACATTATTATTTTCCATAACAATTTAGCCCCCTCCACAATATTAACACGACGTTAAAACAGAACTAGCTATTTATTGATTAGCAATTGCCGAATCATGTAACATTAGCTTAATGCTAAAAAGCCAGGTTACTATCACATTCTGTAACAGACAAATAATTTCATGTAGGCTAACGTTACCTACCTGCTACCTCTGTCTTTTTCTCGTTTCTCCTCCTCTTCTTTTCTCTTTTTTCTTCCCTAGACACCTGACAGTTTTGGCCGTTTTGACATCTTGTGTTGATTTTTTGATGTGGTGACGTCCAAAAAGAGTCATGATATGGGAAGGGAGGGGGCACACCATGCGGGGGGAAGGGGGGAGGGGGCGTAATGTTGTAACAAATAATATTTCAATTAAATAGGCTTTACTTTGCATTTTAATTAACGTGGAATTATTTTTTGTATTTATAAATAATAGTACCAACTTTTTATTTTTTTTCTCCAACATTTGTGGCACTGGCGTGGCGCCCCCTGATGGACGGCGCCCTTAGCATTTGCCTATACGGCCTATGCCACGGGCCGGCCCTGACTGGGGGTATCCATAATTCGCCGATAGGGAGAAGTTTTTATTCACATGATGAGTCGGGTGTGTCTTGACCTCCGCGGCGGAGGCTCTGCCGAACCCCTGAGGCCGACTCACCGAACCCATAGGGTTCAATCGAACCCAGGTTAAGAACCACTGCTCTATAGCCCGCAGACTTTTTTTGGGCTCTGGGAATCACTAATAAGCCGGAGTTCTTTGAACGCAGATTTCTTGCCGGGACATATGGTACAATACAATCGGCAAGATAGGATGGAGCTAGACCGTGTAGTATTTTTTACGTAAGTAGTAAAACCTTAAAGACACATCTTAAGTGCACAGGAAGCAAGTGCAGGTGAGCCAGTATAGGCGTAATATGATCAAACGTTCTTGTTCTTGTCAAAAGTCTAGCAGCCGCATTTTGTTAACTTCAGTTAAAGAAATGTAACACTGACTAACAAGATGCTTAAAGAAATCAAAACATGTCAATAAAAACAGCACCGTCGTGGTGGTGAAGAGGTAGCTGAGCTGGAAGGTCCAAGAACGCCTTGAGGTGTTAGACGAAGTAGCTAGAAGTTTGAGCTTCTCTGCTTGTGCTGCTGCCCCCGCGATCCGACTCTGGATAAGAGGAAGAAGATGGATGGATTCATCACCCACTTAAATCATAAAGTTCTGGGGTCACAGACGGCGCTACACCGGGGGGTAGTGGGGGATAACCCCATCAGAAATATGTTTGGCCTAAATTCATCAAAACGTCATCGTGGAGTTATTGAGTCTGTTTAGCTAATTGGAGAGCTAGCTTCCGTAGCTAGTGGGTTCATGACGATGACCTCTATTTTGTTTGATCAGCCGTTTTACTGCCGTCTGACAGGCACCGTTTGGAAACAATTGAGGTATGTAAATCAACATTTACAAAATGTTTCGTATATATCTGCGGCCAATGGTTTGTTGCCAATACGTGTAAAAAATATTTTCTTCTCAGGGCATTCAATCGTTTGTTTGTCTTGGAAGACGTTTCGCCACTCATCCGAGTAGGCTTCATCAGTTTGTGCTCATAGACTTAGATTGGTCAGATCTAGTCCAAACGATTGGTGCCAAATGCCCAACTATTTACACTCCAAAAACCAGGAGGGTGTGCCTGGGCAAGGATGGTTTCGCCACTATCGTGGTAAGAAAAACAACTATTTTAATGCAAACGTGCAATCCTAACTGTCAAAGCCAGCGGTAGTCGTTAAAGGGAAAATTCCCATCATTAGCATTGCGGTATTGTGTTGCAGAACGATCGCTGTGGATCCACTACTACCAGTCCAAAATAGTCGGAATCGCCCGCGTAAGCGTTCCATTTAGTTGTAAACAAATGGCACAAATGGCATTTTGGTCACCTTCTGTGACCAGAATGTTTGTAACTCCTGTTATTTGTTGGAGGTTAAATTGCAGAGTCTTTTAGGAATGGTTGAAACATTCTTGCCAACCTTGAGGCCTCCGAATTCGGGAGATGGTGGGGGCCGCGGGGTTGAGGTGTGGGGGGTGGGGTTGAGGCGTGGGGGGCGGGGTTTGGTGGTAGCGGGGGTGTATATTGTGGCCCGGAAGAGTTAGGGCTAAAAGGGGTTCTGGGTATTTGTTCTGTTGTGTTTATGTTGTGTTACGGTGCAGATGTTCTCCCGAAATGTGTTTATGTCATTCTTGTTTGGTGTGGGTTCACAGTAGGGCGCATATTTGTAACAGTGTTAAAGTTGTTTATACGGACACCCTCAGTGTGACCTGTATGGCTGTTGATCTAGTATGTCTTGCAGTCATTTACGTGTGTCTGTAGGGGCCGCATATGTAGCCGAGCTAAATTTTATTTTATTTTATTTTAATTTTGTTCAATTATTCACATCATTTTTTGTTGTGAACTTCCCCAAAAGTGTTTCTCATTGTAAATAGGTTCCACTCTATTATTTTCCGTTACATACCTTTTTGTTTCCCTGGGGGGTGATTTGGCGTCGCACCTTTGTGACCAGCTTCAGTGAGCACTGACGCTCGGAGCTGGTAAGTCATGTTTATGTCTCTCTCCTTTTGTTTTTTTTTATAAACTTTTTGGTTGTCGTTTTTAAAAGTGTTTTGTGGGAATGCACACTGTTTTGTGACTTGCTGGTGTGCATGTGTGTTGAATTCCCGAATGGCTGTTGAATTGTTGAAAAAAAACGAACTTTTGTATGCTAAAGGATGTGTGGATTAGCTTGGTTAGCTTACTGCTAGCTGCAGTTGTTGTGGGGTCTCCTGTCTCATGAGTTTGTGCACGGGTCAGGGGCTCTGCTGTGTGTCTGTGTGGACATCTTGTGTGCCGCTGTAGCATTTAAGGATCCCTTTTCTTAATATATATTGTTATTTGCTGAAGTATATATTTTATATACTGTGTTTTATTTAATTAATTTATTTGAGACTATTATGCTTTTTTTTTTACCTTTATTATTATTATTTCCATTTCCACATTTAAACATGTATAATTGAATTGAGTGAGCACTGACGCTCGGAGCTGTGGAGAGAGATTCTGTTTGCCGTGGACTGTGTGTGACGCCCTGTTTTTGTTTTTTTCCAAAAAAAGGTGAATAAATCCCAGTGATTCAACTCCGGTGTGTGTGCCTCACTAAGAAAATACACAACGCAGAACGCTGACTGTTACACATACAACATGTGACTGGGCCGGCACGCTGATTGTATGGAGAAAACGCGGACGCGACGACAGGTTGTAGAGGACGCTAAAGGCAGTGCCTTTAAGGCACACCCTCAATATTGTTGTCCGGGTGAAAATTGGGAGAAATTCGGGAGAATGGTTGTCCCGGGAGATTTTCGGGAGGGGCACTGAAATTCGGGAGACTCCCGGAAAAATCGGGAGGGTTGGCAAGTATGGGTTGAAAGGACAGTGTTGTATGTGGGACACAGTTGGTGTCACAGACCACCACCTCTGTTCAGGGATGGTTTTTCAACCTTGACATAGATGGCTTCTCTCACTCCTCTTTCATACCATCCGTCCTCCCTGTTCAGAATCTGTACATTTTTGTTCTCAAAGGAGTGCTGTTTCTCCCTGGGGTCCAAGCAGTCCAGTTGAACGATTGAACGCCCTGAGGAGACAACGACCTGGGTGAATGAGAACCTTCATAGGTAAAAAAAAAATATTTATTTCTTCAAAAATTTGGTGGGTGCGTCTTAAATCCTGGTGTGCTGTATATATAAGTAGGGTACATGACATCAATGCAAATGTAGTGTAATAGTGTACTATTCTGCCATCAATCAGCCTGATTTGTATAAACTAACCTGAACTGTGAATTGCGGTGCCAACTACTCAGGTCCCAGGAACTTTAAAGGCCTACTGAAATGAAATGTTTTTATTTAAACGGGGATAGCAGATCCATTCTATGTGTCATACTTGATCATTTCGCGATATTGCCATATTTTTGCTGAAAGGATTTAGTAGAGAACATCGACGATAAAGTTCGCAACTTTTGGTCTCTGATAAAAAAAAAAGCCTTGCCCCTACCGGAAGTAGCGTGACGTCACCGGAGGAAGGGCTGCTCACATTTTTCTATTGTTTTCAATGCAGCGAGAGAGATTCGGACCGAGAGAGCGACGATTACCCCATTAATTTGAGCGAGGATGAAAGATTCGTGGATAAGGAACGTGAAAGTGAAGGACTAGCGTGCAGTGCAGGACGTATCTTTTTCCGCTCTGACCGTAACTTAGGTACAAGCTGGCTCATTGGATTCCACACTCTCTCCTTTTTCTATTGTGGATCACGGATTTGTATTTCAAACCACCTCGGATACTATATCCTCTTGAAAATGAGAGTCGAGAACGCGAAATGGACATTCACAGTGACTTTTATCTCCACGACAATACATCGTGAAGCTCTTTAGCTACGGAGCTAACGTGATAGCATCGTGCTTAAATGCAGAAAGAAACAAAATAAATAAACCCCTGACTGGAAGGATAGACAGAAAATCAACAATAATATTAAACCATGGACATGTAAATACACGGTTAATGCTTTCCAGGCTGACGAAGCTTAACAATGCTGTTGCTAACGACGCCATTGAAGCTAACTTAGCAACGGGACCTCACAGAGCTATGCTAAAAACATTAGCGCTCCACCTACGCCAGCCAGCCCTCATCTGCTCATCAACACCCGTGCTCACCTGCGTTCCAGCGATCGACGGAGCGATGAAAGACTTCACCCGATCATAGATGCGGTCGGCGGCCCGGAGACGGAGGAAGTCAAGGTGAGGTCGGCGGCTAGCGCGTCTGCTATCCATCTCAAAGTCCTCCTGGTTGTGTTGCTGTAGCCCGCCGCTAATACACCGATCCCACCTACAACTTTCTTCTTTGCAGTCTTCATTGTTCATTAAACAAATTGCAAAAGATTCACCAACACAGATGTCCAGAATACTGTGGAATTTTGAGATGAAAACAGAGCTTTTTGTATTGGATTCAATGGGGCCGGATACTTCTGTTTCAACGATTGACGTCACGCGCATACGTCATCATACATAAACGTTTTCAACCGGAAGTTTAGCGGGAAATTTAAAATTGCACTTTATAAGTTAACCCGGCCGAATTGGCATGTGTTGCAATGTTAAGATTTCATCATTGATATATAAACTATCAGACTGCGTGGTCGGTAGTTGTGGGTTTCAGTAGGCCTTTAAGTGGCCAAAGACCTATTGTGATGTTGTGATTCTGTGTTCCCTGTACTTATGGTCAGCTGCCTTCACTGGCTTGCTGTCTTCAAAACAATTCTCGACAGTGGCGGTTTCTATGCCAACAGTCCCCCATCCCTGTGCACTTGTTTGCTAGTATAAAAAAAAACATGCACACACACTGTTGCTCATCCTGGCAGAGATATACTTTGTTTGTGTTTGTCTGCACCAACTTCATGTTAATTCAGTTCTGTTAACTATCCCCAAATGACCTGATCCAAAAGAGTTAGAAATAGCTATTTCATCTTAGCACCCATTGACTGGCCATAAGATCATCTGGTGCTGTTACAAGATAAGAATCCACACCTCAATGAGCTGAAATGTTTCCCCCTTCAGGTTTCACTGCCTCTTGGCTTTGGTTGTACAGCCGTGTAACTGCGGAATGCCTTCAGAGCTGCTCGGGTGGCACGGTTTCGTTTTTCATGACGTCCTGGCAAAGTATCCCAGCTTTGACTGATAGAGGTTGAATTCAGTCGGTGATTTCATCCCCCATCTGCCTTTGCAGGCATCCCGGGCAGCAGCCAATGGTGTGCAGCTTGCCTATGCTCCATTACTCCCACCGGCCAATAAGCCATCTGCATGAGAAGAGGCTCATTGATTTCTCTTTACTGCATGAAAACATACACTCAAACATGGATGCATCTGGAGCAGGTTCACCGCGCACAAGCGTCAAATCAGCCGTTATGTTGTATTGTTTTGGATCCATCTCCCTTTGTGATTTAACAGGAAAAGTGTTGAGGTCAGTGAGAGGTTGCGTGGTTGTGGCGTTCATGCAGATGAGATGCTAACCATGTCACCAGCCTCCAGTTAACTGCTCTGCTGCTATTTACCAGAGATAATATTCAAAACCATCAATCCTCCACCTGAGGGTCAAAGCTTTTGTATTTCATTTACATATTTAAGCTTTATTTGCAGGCCTGAGCAGATAAACACTCCCCAAGCATGCCATTAAATAACCTAGGTGCAGTGAAGTTCAGAAATATTTGGCCGTTTATGCACACTATCACAATGATTTGTTGTTTGATCAATCAGTGAATCGGCCATCATTTAAAGAGGAACTGCACTTTTTTGGGAATTTTGCCTGTCGTTTACAATCATTATGAAGGACAAGACGACGGATGTGTTTTTTTTAATGCATTTTAAATATGAAATAAAGTCCTCTTACAATAGAGCCTATGGGAGCCGCTCTATTCTGCCTATAAAGCCCTTAAAAAAACAACCAAAAACCTCCATTACAGCTGCAGACTTCATGAGATACAACAAACATGATAAAACATTACTTACTGTGCAAGGTCTGCTGTCATTAGGATGCCGACTGTTAGATGAAGAATGACTCATAATCCTCCATTCTGAATTGCTGAATTTCCCACAGGGATCAATAAAGTACTTTCTATTCTATTCTTTTCCAGGTCTAAATTGGCTGTCAAAGTGTACCAACTTGTCGGAACACGTCCTCATTCTTCTACTATCCAGGTGAGAGGTATGATTCATGATCTACAATAATGTTTGATAAACAAGGAAACGAGGAAGCAGCGGATCAGTCGATCATGTCAACATTGGCACGCAAACTTGCGATCACGGCGCCGCTATAAACAGTTTGTCTGTGTTAGCGCTTATAATAACAATATCACTATTACTCGATTTATATTCAAGTCACGAAATGTAAATAGATTATTTCTGGCGGTTTTTAGTTGTTTCTTTATTGTTTTTTTGGGGCGTTTTATTGGGTTTTTTCCGCTGTATGTATATACATATATATATTAGGGCTGTGAATCTTTGGGTGTCCCACGATTCGATTCAGTATCGATTCTTGGGGTCACGATTCGATTCAAAATCTTTTTTTTTTTCAATTCAACACGATTCTCGGTACAAAAACGATTTTTTTCCTGATTCAAAAGGATTCTCTATTCATTCAATACATAGGATTTCAGCAGGATCTACCCCAAGTCTGCTGACATGCAAGCAGAGGAGTAGATTTTTGTAAAAAGCTTTTATAATTGTAAAGGACAATGTTTTATCAACTGATTGCCATAATGTAAATTTGTTTTAACCAATAAATGAACCAAAAATATGACTTATTTTATCTTTGTGAAAATATTGGACACAGTGTGTTGTCAAGCTTATGAGATGCGATGCAAGTATAAGCCACTGTGACAATATTGTTCTTTTTTTAAATTTTTTTATAAATGTCTAATGAGATTGTCAATGAGGGATTTTTAATCACTGCTATGTTGAAATTGTAACTAATATTGATACTGTTGTTGATAATATTCATTTTTGTTTCACTACTTTTGGTTTGTTCTGTGTCGTGTTTGTGTCTCCTCTCAATTGCTCTGTTTATTGCAGTTCTGAGTGTTGCTGGGTCGGGTTTGGTTTTGGAATTGGATTGCATTGTTATGGTATTGCTGTGTATTGTTTTGTTGGATTGATTAATAAAAAATTTAAAAAAAATTAAATTAAAAATATTCAAAAATAATTTAAAAAATTAAATTAAATAAAAAATTAAAAATTGATTTTTAAAAAAAATGAGAATCGATTCTGAATCGCACAACATGAGAATCGCGATTCGAATTCGAATCGATTTTTTCCCACACCCCTAATATACAGGTATATATATATATATATATATATATATATATATATATATATATATATATATATATATATATATATATATATATATATATATACACATATATATATATATATATATATATATATATATATATATATATATATATATATATATATATATATATACATATATATATATATATATATATATATGGATAGATAGAGAGAGAGAGAACAACTATGAGTAATAATAAAAGGGGCTGCATTGCTATGAATTTTGCAATTTTTTTGCAACCAGACCCACACGAATGGCATAATTACATTGCAGTGTACAAATCATTACTGCAGCACAGTAGTAGTATTGCAGAGTAGAGTTCATCTTGTCAGGGAAATATGCACCAATTCCATAAATAAAACCGAATGCACCACTGCTGTCTGAGCGTATATGACCTCCAAAGGATCCGCCTGCTCCTGTACAGCTGTCTTTTTCCACCCCGACAGGACCTTTAAAAGGTTGAAAGTTGGAAAGATGGCTAGACTTTCATAACGGGGGGTGCAGAGATTTGGACGTGTGAGGTATCGTGCTGGGTCCAGAGGTCCAAAAGCAGCTTGCTGAGACAACTACTAGTTCAGAAGGTCAGGGTCACTGCACAGTCTCCCTGTGGCCCGATCAATACATGTTATGCTTCATCTACAGGTTGTCCGACAGAGGGTGTTTTAAAGTTAAACCAACAAGTGCTGCCAGCAAATATGTACATTTTGATTGATTCTGAGGCCGCACAGTTGCCGAGTGTTAAGCACTCACAGTTGGTTAGTAATCTAAGTCTAATTCATAGTTAGCGTCTTTAACCCCCAATGTGGTGTCAGAGTAAAAATAAAAGTCTTTATTTTATTTAAACAATAATATACAAATGCCCTATCTCCAAATTTAATATACATTTACATAAAATATGATTTTGAAAAGCGCTTATTCTTGATTTGTATAATTGCTTCTGAAAGTTTTTTTTTGTGTGTGTATTAAATAAATGGAGAAATAATGAAGAGCCTTATTGACGCATAGTATTTCCAGGCTTTCACAGGCCACATAAAATAATGTGGTGGGCCAGATCTGGCCCCCAGGCCATGAGTTTGACTCTTATGATGCAGGGTTTTTTGATTGATTGATTGATGGAAACTTGTATTAGTAGATTGCACAGTACAGTACAATTGACCACTAAATGGTAACACCCGAATAAGTTTTTCAACTTGTTTAAGTCGGAGTCCACGTAAATCAATTCATGGTAACCAGGACCATGGTTGAAATACATTGTGAAGTGTTTTACTCCGATTGCAACGGGTACAATATAGATAATTGTTTAAGTAAAGTAAAGAAGAATGCATCAGTATCTTTGAGTTAACATTTGTTTCCATCCATTCCATCCATTTTCTACTGCTTGTCCCTTTTGGAGTTTGGGGGGTGCTGGAGCCTATCTCAGCTTCATTCGGCTATTAAACATGAGTCTGATTATCTGATACCATCAAAGAAACAAGTACAGGGTGACACAAAAAAAACGTTCATCAATAAAAATCTAATAACTTCCAAATTTGTATTTAGATTAACACAAAAATTCAGCTACATTAGGTTAAGTCTATGTAGCAGACATCTCTAAAGTTTCAAGTCTGTACCACAAAAACTCTTTGTTTAACTGGCGCTCAAAAAATGTGCTCTAAATGAGCTCCCCGTTGCTGCAAGCACATTTGGATCCGGCGGGAAAAGTTCTCGATGACCCTCCCACATTCTTCCCTTGGGATCGCTCTTATTGCTGCTGTGATTGCTGCCTTCAGATCAGGGATAGTCTGGGGGTTGTTGCCATACACACTGTCCTTAAGGTATCCCCACAGATAAAAATCTGGGGCGTTCAAGTCCGGTGAATGCGGCGACCACTCCGGATCCCACCTGCGGCTGATCAGTCGGTCAGGGAAACGATGCTGTAGCCATGCCAATGATTCGTTTGAGGTGTAGGGGGTGGCACCATCCTGCTGTAACCACTGGAGGTCCCTGACGACCCCTCTTCGTCGACCAAATGCTGTCCAGAATTTGCCAAGCACCTGAACATATCGCTCGGTGTTGATTGTCACAAACCGTTCGTTGTCGTCCTCAAACCAGAATGGTCCAATGACGCCATGTTTGGAGCTGGCGACCCATGCAGTGCACTTGACAGAGTGTAATGGCCTTTGCAGACAGTACTCAGGGGGTGTGCTACCCCAGAAGATGTTGTTGTTAGAGTTCACATGACCTAACAGCAGAAAATGTGCCTCATCCGAAAACCAGACATTGTCAAGGAAGTCTGGCGCGGCGTCAATCTTATCGCAAAGACACTGGCACATGATCACTCGTTTCCTCATGTTGGCAGGTGTAAGCTTTTGTTTAATCTGTATCCTGTAAGGATAGATGTCGAGATGTGCGATCGAAATTCTCCGCACAGACTCCCGGTTCATTCCAAGCTCCTGACTTCATTGACGCACAGACTTGCGTGGGCTGCGAACAACAGAGTCTCTGACTGCATCAACGTTCTGTGGTTTCCTTGATGATTTCGGTCGTCCAGAGTGTGATTGTCTGTTAGTATCTTTACGATTGAGGTTATTGACAGTCCCATGGGTTCGGAACTTGTTGACCCATCTGTAGATCATTGTGTGGGCAGGAAATTCACAACATCCAAACTGTTCTTTGAATTGCAATTGAGCCGCGTGGATAGAAATCAGCCGAAAATAGGCCTCAACTATAAATGTCTTTTGTTCAGTACTCCATGGCATCTCGAAGTTGGCATTTTCTAAACTTTTAGAACATTAATTCTTCTTGGTAAATCTGAAAAATAAAAAGAATTAATTATTTTAAAAGTTATTCAAGTTTAGGTGATGAACGCTTTTTTTGTGTCACCCTTGTATGACATCTTCTATATAAGCTCCAATACAAGCAGTCCTCCAGTGCAAAACTCAACAGTCAGTTAACATCTAAATGTCTTCCAATAAGCACACAAGTGTGGACTTTTATGTTATTTTAGGTGGAGCTAGCAACTACACAACAGCTAAGCACACAATAGCACACAAGCTAAACATATGTAATAAGTGTCTTCAAAGGGGCCGATGATTTTTAGCTTTTCTGGCTTATAATGTTGTTACAATGTTAGATACTTGTGTTAAACAATGCCAAAGCATCAGGTTCATAAATTTGGGCGTGAGTTTGCACACAGTTTTGGACGCTACTAAATGCTGTGTTTTGCGGTCTTTTTTCAACAGTAGGCCCTTTGTGACATCACAGATTGACGTACACTATATTGCCAAAAGTATTTGGCCACCCATCCAAATGATCAGAATCAGGTGTCCTAATCACAGGTGTATAAAATCAAGCACTTAGGCATGGAGACTGTTTCTACAAACATTTGTGAAAGAATGGGCCGCTCTCAGGAGCTCAGTGATTTCCAGCGTGGAACTGTCATAGGATGCCACCTGTGCAACAAATCCAGTCGTAAAATTTCCTCGCTCCTAAATATTCCAAAGTCAACTGTCGTCTTTATTATAAGAAAATGGAAGAGTTTTGGAACAACAGCAACTCAGCCACGAAGTGGTTGGCCACGTAAACTGACAGAGAGGGGTCAGTGGATGCTGAAGTGCATAGTGCAAAGACTTTCTGCACAGTCAGTTGCTACAGAGCTCCAAACTTCATGTGACTTTCCAATTAGCCCACGTACAGTACGTAGAGAGCTTCATGGAATGGGTTTCCATGGCCGAGCAGCTGCATCTAAGCCATACATCACCAAGTCCAATGCAAAGCGTTGGATGCAGTGGTGTAAAGCACGTCGCCACTGGACTCTAGAGCAGTGGAGACGTGTTCTCTGGAGTGATGAATCATGCTTTTCCATCTGGCAATCTGATGGTTTTGATGGTTGCCAGGAGAACGGTACATTTCGGACTGCATTGTGCCAAGTGTGAAATTTGGTGGGGGAGGAATTATGGTGTGGGGGGTTGTTTTTCAGGAGTTGGGCTTGGCCCCTTAGTTCCAGTGAAAGGAACTTTGAATGCCCCAGGATACCAAAATATTTTGGACAATTCCATGCTCCCAACCTTGTGGGAACAGTTTGGAGCGGGCCCCTTCCTCTTCCAACATGACTGTGCACCAGTGCACAAAGCAAGGTCCATAAAGACATGGATGACAGAGTCTGGTGTGGATGAACTTGACTGGCCTGCAAAGAGTCCTGACCTGAACCTGATAGAACACCTTTGGGATGAATTAGAACGGAGACAGGCCTTCTCGACCAACATCAGTGTGTGACCTCACCAATGCGCTTTTGGAAGAATGGTGGAAAATTCCTATAAACACACTCCGCAACCTTGTGGACAGCCTTCCCAGAAGAGTTGAAGCTGTAATAGCTGCAAAAGTTGGACCGACATCATATTGAACCCTATGGGTTAGGAATGGGATGGCACTTCAAGTTCATATGTGAGTCATGGCAGGTGGCCAAATACTTTTGGCAATATAGTGTATATATTATTGTAGGCATTTTTTAGTACCATATTTGAAAATAATTGTTTTTCCTCATAGGTAGTTTACCTCTCTCTAATCAATGTGCCCCTAAATGTGTGTCCTTCACGTTAGCGCTTATGTTAACAGTATCCCTAATACAGGGTTAATATTCAGGTCACAAAATGTAAATGGAGTATTGTTGGCGCCTTTTGGATGGGTTTTATGGTTGAAATAGACACAATGATGTCGTGGCTCCCATTGGCTCCATTGTAAGCACGACTTTTATTTACGATTATTTGAAAGTTAAAGGCCTACTGAAAGCCACTACTACCGACCACGCAGTCTGATAGTTTATATATCAATGATGAAATCTTAACATTGCAACACATGCCAATACGGCCGGGTTAACTTCTAAAGTGACATTTTAAATTTCCCGCTAAACTTCCGGTTGAAAACGTCTATGTATGATGACATTTGCGCGTGACGTCAATGGTTGAAACGGAAGTATTCGGACACATTGTATCTCAATACAAACAGCTCTGTTTTCATCGCAAAATTCCACAGTATTCTGGACATCTGTGTTGGTGAATCTTTTGCAATTTGTTTAATGAACAATGGAGACTGCAAAGAAGAAAGCTGTAGGTGGGATCGGTGTATTAGCGGTTGGCTGCAGCAACACAACCAGGAGGACTTTGAGGATAGCAGACGCGCTATCCGACTCTAGCCGCCGACCGCATCGATGATCGGGTGAAGTCCTTCGTTGCGCCGTCGATCGCTGGAACACAGGTGAGCACGGGTGTTGATGAGCAGATGAGGGCTGGCGTAGGTAGAGAGATAATGTTTTTATCATAGCTCTGACGAGGTCCCGTAGCTAAGTTAGCTTCAATGGCGTCGTTAGCAACAGCATTGCTAGGCTTCGACAGGCGGCACAGCATTAACCGTGTGTTTACAGGTCCAGTGTTTGGTTCGGTGTCTCCTGATAGTAGTATTGTTGATCTGCTGTCTATCCTTCCAGTCAGGGGCTTATTTCTTTTGTTTCTATCTGCATTTAAGCACGATGCTATCACGTTAGCTCTGTAGCTAAAGTGCTTCACCGATGTATTATCGTGGAGATAAAAGTCACTGTGAATGTCCATTTCGCGTTCTCGACTCTCATTTTCAAGAGGGTATAGTATCCGAGGTGGTTTAAAATACAAATCCGTGATCCACAATAGAAAAAGGAGAAAGTGTGGAATCCAATGAGCCAGCTTGTACCTAAGTTACGTTCAGAGCGAAAAAAGATACGTCCTGCACTGCACTCTAGTCCTTCACTCTCACTTTCCTCATCCACAAATCTTTCATCCTCGCTCAAATTAATGGGGTAATCGTCGCTTTCTCGGTCCGAATCGCTCTCACTGCTGGTGTAAACAATGGGGAAATGTGAAGAGCCCTTCAACCTGCGACGTCACGCTACTTCCGGTACAGGCAAAGCTTTTTTATCAGCGACCAAAAGTTGCAAACTTTATTGTCGATGTTCTCTACTAAATCCTTTCAGCAAAAATATGGCAATATCGCAAAATGATCAAGTATGACACATAGAATGGATCTGCTATCCCCGTTTAAATAAAAAAAAAATCATTTCAGTAGGCCTTTAAAGTGCACTAAAATAAGGCATATGTGTTCTTGTCTTTCTTAAGGGTTGTGAATTACTGGCAAAATTCCCCCAATAAAGTGCAGTTCCCCATTAAAGCCAATTAAAAAGGGTTACTAATAATTAGGTTAGTGTTTTTCATACTGACCATTGTTCTGTTTAATAATAATAATAATACCTGGGATTTATATAGCGCTTTTCTAAGTACTCAAAGTCACTTTACATGTTAAAAACCCATCATTCATTCACACCTGGTAGTGGTAAGCTACTTTCGTAGCCACAGCTGCCCTGGGGAAGACTGACGGAATAATTTCACTTGATCAAGCCATTTCTAACACTGCACACTGCGAAATAATAGTATGATTTTGTGCTGGTATTGTGTCAGATCAATATCAGTATCGTTCAATGCTCAGGGCTCCAGTATTGGTATCTGAAGGACACCCTTTATGACTCTGACAAAAGCCTAAAAAATGTTGGGACTTTTGTACCAATAATATCTCATCAAGCCTCTTTCAAATGGTCTAAACATAAGACTCTGAAAAAGAGTATGGCTGAAAGACGATCTCACATGAAAACAATTTATGTAAAAATCCTGTGATTTAATTTCTCCTGTCTCGCAAGACAAATGTGGCTGTCTCCGTTTCATGAGCTCTCTTTTATGACAAGGTTTTCTTGCTTCTTCCCCAAAGCCTTGGAACATCCAGTAATTACATCTCACATCTGTCGGCGCCCACCATGCGTTATACATTCAACAATTGCATTAACTCCCAGCGCATTTAGATGAAGAGGACTTCAAAGTGGAATAATGATGAGATGAAGCAATGTCTGATGAGGTCAATCCTTTGTTTGATTTGGAGATGTCTGCATTGGAAGGACCTGCCTTGGCCGCACTTCTCCACATCTTCCGCAAATATGGTGCTAATTAGACTGGTTCACTTCTTGGGCAAAGCTATATATACACGTGTTCATTATACCCACTGGATGAAAATGGAAGAAAATAAGAAGTGGTTTGACCCTTTAGTCTGGTGTGCCCTAAATACACCTCTCTGCAGTTAAGACTCATGTATGACTGCAGTTTAAAGGCCTACTGAAACCCACTACTACCGACCACGCAGTCTGATAGTTTATATATCAATGATGAAATCTTAACATTGCAACACATGCCGATACGGCCGGATTAATTTATAAAGTGCAATTTTAAATTTCCCGCCACACTTCCGGTTGAAAACGTCTATGTATGATGACTTATGCGCGTGACGTCAATGGTTGATACGGAAGTATTCGGACCCATTGAATCCAATACAAAAAAGCTTTGTTTTCATCCCAAAATTCCACAGTATTCTGGACATCTGTGTTGGTGAATCTTTTGCAAATTGTTTAATGAACAATGGAGACTGCAAAGAAGAAAGCTGTAGGTGCGATCGGTGTATTAGCGGCGGACTACAGCAACACAACCAGGAGGACTTTGAGATGGATAGCAGAAGCTTTGGCTTCCAAACATTTGATCGCTTGCCCGTACGTGCGTGGCGCTATGTGCATGTCACGTACGTAACTTTGGGGAAATATATGTTTCTTTCCGACTCTGATGGCGGCCGGGGTGTCGTCGAAAGCTACAACGCCCGCCGCCGTCCCGTAGCTAAGTTAGTTTCAATGGCGTCGTTAGCAACAGCATTGTTAAGCTTCGCCAAGCTGGAAATTATTAACCGTGTATTTACATGTCCATGGTTTAATAGTATTGTTGATCTTTTGTCTATCCTTCCAGTCAGGGGTTATTTATTCTGTTTCTATCTGCATTTGAGCCCGATGCTATCACGTTAGCTCAGTAGCTAAAGAGCTTCACCGATGTATTGTCGTGGAGATAAAAGTCACTGTGAATGTCCATTTCGCGTTCTCGACTCTCATTTTCAAGAGGATATAGTATCCGAGGTGGTTTAAAATACAAATCCGTGATCCACTATAGAAAAAGGAGAAAGTGTGGAATCCAATGAACCCTTGTACTTGTACCTAAGTTACGGTCAGAGCGAAAAAATATACGTCCTGCACTGCCTCTCTAGTCCTTCACTCTCACTTTCCTCATCCAGGAATCTTTCATCCTCGCTCAAATTAATGGGGTAATCGTCGCTTTCTCGGTCCAAATCTCTCTCGCTGCATTGTAAACAATGGGAAAATGTGAGGAGTCCTTCCTCCTGTGACGTCACGCTACTTCCGGTATAGGCAAGGCTTTTTTTATCAGCGACCAAAAGTTGCGAACTTTATCGTCGTTGTTCTCTACTAAATCCTTTCAGCAAAAATATGGCAATATCGCGAAATGATCAAGTATGAAACATAGAATGGATCTGCTATCCCCGTTTAAATAAAAAAATGTCATTTCAGTAGGCCTTTAATTGAAGAACGTTGTGTTTTCCCCGTAGTGTATTTTTAATGCTTGTACATGCTGACAGCAAAAGTGGAGGAGAAGGAATAAAGTGGATTAGAAGCTGACATTGGAAAAGGGAGGCTCCAAACAGATAACAGCCTGATTTAAGTGTTCTGAGAAGGAGGTCATAGTGTGAGGGTTGTTGTGTGCATATGTTTGAACATGCTATTGACAAAGACTGTGACTGTGCACCCGCAGCTACTCCATATCTTGCTCATAATGGCCACCATCATGTCAAGCCATTCAAACCCGCCACCTCGTTCCCGCGACCCCATTTCAATCTGAACTCGCCGTAATAGAGTTTGCTATCACAAGCACCCGAAGTGGTACTTTTCTCCTGCCAGCCAATCTCTTTAGCTCCATGTTTTTACACCGTCTCTAGGCACGGGTCTAGGTCAACAACGAAACTCCAGCGGCTTACGTTGAACCCATAACCCCCTTTTCCCACTCAATCCCCATAGACACACTAAGATCTACAGTACCTTGAGCGTGGGCTGACCCGTGTCGGATCATTGGAGCGCCACGGTGTCAACAACCTCTTCATGCTACATGTAGGGGTGACTAACTTGGGGCATCCCAGTGGAGGCATGTTCTATTTTGTTGGATTTTGATTGTGGCTCGCCATGCTGGTGCCGACAGGAAAGCATACAACCTGTTGGGGTTTGGGTTTACACGATCCTACTTGTATACCACAGAAAAAGACCAACACGATTTTCCAACTACATTTTTGGTATGAAAGTTCTTACCACAGCTAAAATCCAACAACGTCTGGTAAAACAAATAGGTCCACATACAGAAAATGTCTTTGTAGTACATTCCTGTTTTGGTGTTTCTTAGTTTCCTGTGTAGTTTCCCTAGAAATTATTCTACAACATTTAGGAGATCATAGAAAAAAGCCAACAGAATACCTCCTAAGGAATCTCAGTTCCTTGGGAGTAAGCCAAAACATTCTTAGGAAGTTATATTACTCTTCTCAATCACCTGCTGGTTTCATTCAATTAGCCTTGAAGACAGAAACCGCCGTCTGTGTGCCTTAAAGTAGTTGGGACACCGCTCAAATCTCTGTTGACAGTCCAGTAACACCTTAAATGCACCGACCGCATTGTACAAGACTCCTCACATGTTCTGTTCCCAAAGTTCGATTGGCTAACATGGGGGTCAGCAACCCGCGGCTCTTTAGTGCCGCCCTAGTGGCTCCCTGGAGCATTTTTAAAAAGGATTGAAAATGGAAAATCATTTTTTGTTTTTTGTTTGACAACAAACAACTTTCCCAATTGTTAGAAAGCCCACTGTGTAATATGTTTGTGTGTATGCTTCACTGATGAGAGTACTTGGTGAACATCGTTTTGTCCTACTAATCTCGCCGGTTCTTGAACTCACCATAGTGTGGACTGTGACGCAACAGTTTGTTCACATGTAAAATATTCCACTCCTTTGTCTCATTTTGTCCACCAAACGTTTTATGCTGTGCGTGAAAGCACAAAGGTGCGCTTTGTTGATGTTATTGACTTGTTGGAGTGAAAGCTAATCAATGCTAACATGCTATTTAGGCTAGCTGTATGTACATAATGCATCATTATGCCTCGTTTGTAGGTATATTTGAGCTCATTTAATATCCTTTACTTTTATCCTCTTTGTATATATTTATATTTGCATGTCTCGTGACACATTATCTGTATGTAATATTGGCCGCATTTCAGATAGTTGTTTGTGTGTCATGTTGTTCCAGACTACAGCAAACATTACCTAGCTTGCCAAAGATTGTAATAAATCTATTAAAAGAAGACAGCCTTTAACTTGGACACACACATCTATACCTTTGGCCATTAAAAGACATGAATTTCCATGAGTTATCTCCCCTTCTGAGTAGCCTTTGATTCACTAATGGTTTCTAATGTTGTAAAAATGTGTAGAATAAATATTACATTTCAACATTTTTGTCAACGAAGATTTGCTTTAGCCTGCGACACATATTCATTTTGATAGTAGGCTATTATAGCTAATATAGACACTTACGTCATGTGTTGCCTTCATTATAAGACTTATATAAGACTTTTAAAGTCATTTTGATAGTAGGCTATTATAGCTAATATAGACACTTACGTCATGTGTTGCCTTCATTATACGACGTATATAAGACTTTTAAAGTCATTTTGATAGTAGGCTATTATAGCTAATATAGACACTTACGTCATGTGTTGCCTTCATTATAAGACTTATATAAGACTTTTAAAGTCATTTTGATAGTAGGCTATTATAGCTAATATAGACACTTACGTCATGTGTTGCCTTCATTATACGATGTATATAAGACTTTTAAAGTCATTTTGATAGTAGGCTATTATAGCTAATATAGACACTTACGTCATGTGTTGCCTTCATTATAAGACTTATATAAGACTTTTAAAGTCATTTTGATAGTAGGCTATTATAGCTAATATAGACACTTACGTCATGTGTTGCCTTCATTATACGACGTATATAAGACTTTTAAAGTCATTTTGATAGTAGGCTATTATAGCTAATATATTATATTATAAGACTTTACATTTTTTGCGGCTCCAGACAGATTTGTTTTTTGTATTTTCGATCCAATATGGCTCTTTCAACGTTTTGGGTTGCCGACCCCTGCGCTATAACATCACAACGTCAGTTTCGATCCACGCCCTGATCGGGACACCGCTACTGTCAGTAGATTTTCTGTCTAATTGGATAATATTGTACTTGCAGATGGAGCAAGGGGAGAAGAAGGAATGAGGTGACTTAGAATTGGGCGGCATGACTCCAATGGTAGAGCAGCCATGGCAACGTCTTGGTCACGGCTGTTGTCCACCCACCTGATTACAAACATGTCAAATACCCTCATGTTGTCAGGACCGCAGTGAGGTAAATAACCGGTGCATGGCTTGAAACCTTGTTTAATTTCCTGTCATTATTCGTATTGTATTGTTTCGGTGTAGAAAAGATGCAAAGCGTGTAATGAAATCCCGCAGAATACCATCATAGAGGAAGCGCCGTCATCACACGTGCGTAACATATTAGATCATCTTCCCATCTAACTGGTAATAAGTGTATTTATGTCAAATGGTTCCCTCTGATGTTTCCTGCTTGAGTGCACTCTGGGACCACGTTGCATCCATGTAAACTTCTGGTCCCTCGGCAACCACGTTATTATATTAGATTACGTGCTTGAGGATTATTTGTGCCATGCGATGACCATCAGCTCCATTTTTGGTTCTTGTAAAAACCCTCGTGCTGAGCGGCGACAGGCAAAGGGTAACAGCGAGATTTTTAGAGACTTTAGGGCCAACCAGATGCTTGCTTTAACTCCAAACAAAACCATTGACTCACTTTTCCCGAGCAGGGTGCAAATTACAAATATAACCTTATAAAAAAGGCTCTTGTGTTGGTTCCCGTCCACGCACAGGCGTTATTCAAAGGGCCGAGTTGGAAAAATGAATTGCTGATTTCATTTGGACAAGTGGGCTAAATAGCTTAGAGAGCTGCAACACTCAATTTCTGGCTCAAGTGTCTCACAGTCAGCAGTGCTTAGTGCAAGTAAAATATCCTTCTGGGTTTGGGCTCCGGTTTTTCAAGTTTATGAAAGATTTGAATATTTATTCAATCATATATTGACCTTAAGACGTGCTGTAAAAACTGAATCCCGGGAAGACTTTACAATATGTTGATGTGTCTGGGAATCTTTCAGATTAAAGGAAACAACCCTGGAACTGTGCGCTTTCAGCGTAGGAAATGGGGGCAAAAATTAAGTTTCTGGTAAATTTTCAGGGCCAAAAAAGTCCCACTTTTTAAGTACTCAGGAACCAGGAAACTGTAATTTGGTTTATGTGAGGAGCAGGCTACTGTTGGATGGCTCAAACATAGGCCCTTGGGCACGGGCTGGCTTATTTTGGTATTGTGGGGAGCACAGATTGTACATTAGAATCCCGGACGAGCCCCCAAATTGTTGCGTCGACCAGCTCTTCCTCCCAGGGAATCTAAGTTACTGGTCAATCCCAAGTTCTTTCGATGACATATATGCTGAGTAAGAAGGACCATCAAGACAGAATTGGAATATTTTCAAGTTTTACTAAAGCTTTAGGAGATCATCTTAACCAATACATTCATATCGGCTACTCTAGTTGATCTGACATTCAAACGGAAAAGCCCACTCTTTGCACACAAAGAAAGCCCCCATCTCCCCCCTCTCAACACTGATAAGGAAAAGAGTGGGGGTTGTAGTTCACATTCCAAGGGTGAAAACACTAACCAGGCATCTGAAATGTCGAAAGAAACTGGTAGAATATACAAAGGAAAAGTACTAGCTGCTCAAACATGGCTATGAATAGAGAAATAACTCTTAAACATATATGCATCCTCCACACTACTCTATAAACCCTTTTTTTTTGGCCTGTCCAGGTACTCAGGCAAATCCTATTATTGATGTAGATTCCCATATTGGCTGTACAGATTTACTTTACAAAAGAGAAGTGTGGGATACTTCTCTTGTTGCCTTATTTGTATTTGACTTTATTAAATACATGTATATTATTATTTGGTGCAGCCGGGCCGGAGCCGGAGGGGATAGAAAGAGAAAAGTAGGAAGACAGAGGGGGAAATTGTGGGAATCGGAGGGGGATAGGACTGAGAGACAACAACAACAGCAAACATAACAATAACAACAACAACAGAACAACAATAAGAAATATAATATGTACAAATATGATGGTAAAAGTGATAGCAAAGAAGCAGTTAATGAAATAAATATTAATAATACAGACATGACAATGAGCAAAATTACACTACAAATGGAGCAATACAAATACCAATAGAAATAGCACCATTAAAAATGAATAATAACAATAATTTACCTCTATTATCAACAATACAATTGTTTCAAATGCAACCACACATATATGTAATGATAACTTGAAATACAAAAGAAAGCAGATAAATGGAGGGGAAGAAAGACAAGCTAACTATATTAACCTTGTAGATTGTTATAGTAACAATAGGTTAAGCTTTGTCAGTGTGCCATGTGTTACCGAGTTTCCCCTAGGGCAACAACGTTAATATATGTTTGATGAAACGTGATTATACACATGAGTGTGTGTGTGTGTGTATGTACAGTATGTGTATATGTATGTTTGTACAGTGAATGTATATGTACAGTACGTGTTAGGGCTGTGAATCTTTGGGTGTCCCACGATTCGATTGAAAATCGATTCTTGGGGTCACGATTCGATTTAAAATCGATTTTTTTTTTTCCAATTCAACACGATTCTCGATTCAAAAACTTTTTTTTTAATTTTTTATAATGAAGACAATACACAACAATACCATAATAATGCAATACAATTTCAAAACCAAACCCGACCCAGCAACATTCAGAATAGCAATAAACAGCAATTGAGGACACACAAACATGACACGTAACAATCTAAAAGTAGTGAGACAAAAATGAATATTGTCAACAACAGTATCAATATTAGTAACAATTTCAACATAGCAGTGATTAAAAATCCCTCATTGATATTATCATTACAAACATTAATAAAAAATAAAAAAAATTTTAATTAACAATAGTGTCACAGTGGCTTACACTTGCATCGCATCTCATAAACTAAATGTCTAATGATAATGTCAATGAGGGATTTTTAATCACTGCTATGTTGAAATTGTAACTAACATTGATACTGTTGTTGATAATATTCATTTTTGTTTCACTACTTTTGGTTTGTTCTGTGTCGTGTTTGTGTCTCCTCTCAATTGCTCTGTTTATTGCAGTTCTGAGTGTTGCTGGGTCGGGTTTGGTTTTGGAATTGGATTGCATTGTTATGGTATTGCTGTATTGTTTTGTTGGATTGATTAATTTAAAAAAATTTAAATTTTTTTTTTTATAAATAATAAAAATAAAAAAAATCTATTTTTAAAAAATGAGAATCGATTCTGAATCGCACAACGTGAGAATCGCGATTCGAATCCGAATCGATTTTTTCCCACACCCCTAGTATGTGTATATGTATGTTTGTACAGTGAATATGCGTGTGGATGTACAAACTTTAAACACTTTTTGCACACCCACCTCTTCTAAAGTTATCCGTGTCTTTTCAAACGGTGTGCTGCGCTAATTTCCCAGAGTCAGTTTTACCCATTTACCATTTATCTTCTTCTTCAGTTTCTTTTTGACACAACAATTTATTTGCATTTTTATTTCAGCCTGTGTTCAGATCTCAGAGACACGGCAATGCCGGCTGACAATCGCTCTGTCGTTTACTGGAAACGCGAGAAGGAAGCACTTCCGACTGACTTGTGATTGGCCAGACTGCGCCGAGCTCATGCACATGGCTACTTCCTATATGATTTGCATGTTTATAAGGGGCCTGGTCTGCCCGTGCCAAGCCACGCACTCGTCGGTGGCTGATTTCAAGTTAAATGGGATGTGACAAAGAAATTAATACATTTACATTTTTACTTGCGTACACCGTTTTTTGGATTTGAACTTACGTCTATTATTAGAAGGAAAACCACGTAATTGTTACATGAGCCCCCAGCTCTATTTGAAATGTGCACTCTGAAAGCGGCAATGCAAGTTCAGCATTACATTATTTGGCTTAAAGGTCCCCTCTAAAATTGACAACATTGGCAATTATTTCATAGTTTTTGACCTAATCATTAAGTCTAAAGGTAAAATTCCACTCAAAATATACTATTGTGATTTTAGCTTTGTTTTCTAATTCCTTTCAACTCCTTTTGAAACGCCCACTTTTAGCTACAAAAGGTGGGCGGGCCTGCATCAGCCTGCTGAAGCCACCTACAATAGACTGGAACCTATTTCGAATTGTGGAGTAGTGTTGTCCAGATACCAATATTTTGGTACCGGTACCAAAATGTATTTCGGTACTTTTCGAAATAAAGGGGACCACAAAAAATGGCATTATTGGCTTTATTATAACAAACAATCTTACATATGTTTCTTATTGCAAGTTTGTCCAAAATAAACCAAAATGATTCCCGAGCGCGGCCACCGCTGCTGCTCACTGCTCCCCTCACCTCACGGGGTGGAACAAGGGGATGAGTCAAATGCAGAGGGTAATTTTTGTGTGACTATCACTGGTACTTTAACTTTTTTAACTTTTTAAATAAAGGGAACCACAAAAAATGGCATTATTGGCTTTATTTTAACAAAAAATCTTAGGGTACATTAAACATGTTTCTTATTGCGGGTTTGTCCTTAAATAAATTAGTGAACATACAAGACAACTTGTATTTTAGCAGTAAGTAAACAAACAAAGACTACTAACAGTAACATATTGTGTCATTTATCATTCTATTATTTTGTCAAAATTATTAAGGACAAGTGGTAGAAAATGAATTATTATTCTACTTGTTCATTTACTAGCAATCCTTTTTGTGGGTTGGAGGTAGTGCTGTCCCGATACCAATAAATTGGTACCGGTACCAAAATTATTTTGGTACTTTTCGGTACTTTTCTAAATAAAGGGGACCACAAAAAATTGCATTATTGGCTTTATTTTAACAAAAAATCTTATGGTACATTAAACATATATTTCTTATTGCAAGTTTGTCCTTAAATAAAATATCGAACATACAAGACAACTTGTCTTTTATTAGTAAGTATGCTAACAAAGGCTCCTAATTTAGTTGCTGATATATGTAGTAACATAATTTGTCATTTTCCATTCTATTATTTTGTCAAAATTATTAAGGACAAGTAGTAGAAAATTAATTATTAATTTACTTGTTCATTTACTGTTAATATCTGCTTACTTTCTCTTTTTACATGTTCTATCTACACTTCTGTTAAAATGTAATAATCACTTATTCTTCTGTTGTTTGGATACTTTACATTAGTTTTGGATGATACCACAAATTTGCGTATCAAACCGATACCAAGTAGTTACAGGATCATACATTGGTCATATTCAAAGTCCTCATGTGTCCAGGGACATATTTCCTGAGTTTATAAACATAATATACATTTTTAAAAAACGAAAGAAGATGTGATGCCAAAAAATATCGACGTAATTATAGTAGTATCGACTAGATACATGCCTGTACTTGTTATCATGACAGTGGATGTTAGGTGTAGATCCACCAATAGCGTTTGTTTGTTTATATTGTAGTGTCCCGGAAGAGTTAGTGCTGCAGGGAATCCTGGGAATTTGTTCTGTAGTATTTATGTTGTGTTGCGGTGCAAATATTCTCCCAAAATGTGTTTGTCATTGTTGTTTAGTGCGGTGTCACTATATAGCACATATTTATGACAGTTTTGGCGTTGTTCTTACGGCCACCCTTAGTGTAACATGTATGGCTGTTGACCAAGTATGCGCCTTCATTCAATTGTGTGTTGTGTGTTCAAAGTTAAGATGAGAGTATTAGAGGTTAATGAATGGATATAATGAAGTCTTGTCTTGACTTTGTCAATTACAGACCATTTACATCACATCCATTGTCATGACTGTGGTATGTAGTGAAGAATGTATAGCTCTCACTTGTCCTATACTCACATTAATATACCGTATTTTTCGGACTATAAGTCGCAGTTTTTTTCATAGTTTGGCCGGGGGTGCGACTTGTACTCAGGAGCGACTTATGTGTGAAATTATTAACACATTACCGTAAAATATCAAATAATATTATTTAGCTCATTCACGTAAGAGACTAGACGTATAAGATTTCATGGGATTTAGCGATTAGGAGTGACAGATTGTTTGGTAAACGTATAGCATGTTCTATATGTTATAGTTATTTGAATGACTCTTACCATAATATGTTACGTTAACATACCAGGCACGTTCTCAGTTGGTTATTTATGCCTCATATAACGTACACTTATTCAGCCTGTTGTTCACTATTCTTTATTTATTTTAAATTGCCTTTCAAATGTCTATTCTTGGTGTTGGGTTTTATCAAATACATTTCCCCAAAAAATGCGACTTATACTCCAGTGCGACTTATGTATGTTTTTTTCCTACTTTATTATGCATTTTCGGCCGGTGCGACTTATACTCTGGAGCGGCTTATACTCCGAAAAATACGGTACTTGAACATGTCTCCATGGAGACAAGGATTAGAGATTTTTAAGTAGTTACATCAATGCTGACTGTGGATAGACTTAGATTTACTTCCCATCAGTGCTCTTATTTTGGTCTCCACTTCCTGCTTGTTCCGCTGAGCACTGTGTTTGTTCACTCACCTGCTATTGATTGGCAGCCAGTCCACACCTGCTGTCAATGAGCATGTGTTCTATTTATGCCTGGCTCCAACACTCCTCAGTGCTCGAAGATAGATTCATGTTTGGGACTATTACATGCAAGACTGCTTCACTCTTTGTTTTGAGTAATAAAACTCATCTTACGTGCTCTCCGTCTGCTGGTTCCAGCATCTTGGGGTCACTAAAACGGCAGCCATGCAAGTTCCTACCAGTTTCAGCGTTATAACTTCACCTTTATCTTTAGTTTTTAAGCCAAAATGCATCCGTTCTCCCTTTTCTGTCTACACACTGTGTCTGCTTGTAAGTACTCCGTGATTGTGCACTGCCGAACATGCTCGTCTGCATGACACGACGGGTGGTGGACAGGTACTTTTTAGAGGCCGTATGGTACTGAATATGATTCATTAGTATCGCGGTACTATACTAATACTGGTATACCGTACAACCCTACATTGTGGAGTATGTGTTTTGGTAGCATCTTTATGTCGAATCTCGATGTGTGTGTGTGTGTGTGTGTGTGTGTGTGTGTGTGTGTGTGTGTGTGTGTGTGTGTGTGTGTGTGTGTGTGTGTGTGTGTGTGTGTGTGTGTGTGTGTGTTCTGGCAATGCTTACTTAATGGGGACATCGCTCGTTTACACAGTCACCTTTAGGGGACCTCTGACGGTATGTGGACAAAAAAACAGGTCCCCTAAAGGGAAACCTTTTTAAATGATGGTAATGATGGCATCCATCCTTAGTTAAAGGCCTACTGAAAGGATTTTTTTATTTATTTAAACGGGAATAGCAGATCCATTCTATGTGTCATACTTGATCATTTCGCGATATTGCCATATTTTTGCTGAAAGGATTTAGTAGAGAAAATCGACGATAAAGTTCGCAACTTTTGCTCGCTGATAAAAAAAAAGCCTTGCCTGTACCGGAAGTAGCGTGACGTCACAGGAGCTAGTATTCCTCACAATTCCCCGTTGTTTACAATGGAACGAGAGAGATTCGGACCGAGAAAGTGATGATTACCCTATTAATTTGAGCGAGGATGAAAGATTCGTAGATGAGGAACGTTACAGTGAAGGACTTGAGAGAAAGTGATGGACGTATCTTTTTTCGCTCTGACCGTAACTTAGGTACAAGCTGGCTCATTGGATTCCACACTCTCCTTTTTTTATTGTGGATCACGGATTTGTATTTTAAACCACCTCCGATACTATATCCTCTTGAAAATGAGAGTCGAGAACGCGAAATGGACATTCAGTGCCTTTTATCTCCACGACAATACATCGGCGAAATGCTTTAGCTACGAGCTAACGTGATAGCATCGTGCTTTAACTGCATATAGAAACAGAAAAATAAACCCCTGACTGGAAGGATAGGTAGAAAATCAACAATACTATTAAACCGTGGACATGTAAATACACGGTTAATGCTTTCCAGGCTGGCGAAGGTTAACAATGCTGTGCTAACGACGCCATTGAAGCTAACTTAGCAACTTAGCAACGGGACCTCACAGAGCTATGCTAAAAACATTAGCTCTCCACCTACGCCAGCCAGCCCTCATCTACTCATCAACACCCGTGCTCACCTGCGTTCCAGCGATCGGCAGAAGGACGAAGGACTTCACCCGATGCGTTTGGCGGCCCGGAGAAGTAGGAAGTCAAGGTGAGGTCGGCGGCTGGCGCGGCTAGCGCGGCTAGCGCTCCAACAAAGTCCTCCTGGTTGTGTTGCTGTAGTCCGCTGCTAATACACCGATCCCACCTACAACTGTCTTCTTTGCAGCCTTCATTGTTCATTAAACAAATTGCAAAAGGTGTCCAGAATACTGTGGAATTATGAAATGAAAACAGAGCTTTTTGTATAGGATTCTACGGGTACCATAACTTCCGTTACTCTGACTTCGTCACGCGCATACGTTTCAGCCGGATATTTCCCGGGAAGTTTTAAATGTCACTTTATAAGTTAATCCGGCCGTATTGGCATGTGTTGCAATGTTAAGATTTCATCATTGATATATAAACTATCAGACTGCGTGGTCGGTAGTAGTGGGTTTCAGTAGGCCTTTAAAACTAATATATTTTTCCAAAAACAAAATCTGGTTTAGTGTTCCTTAAGGATGACATTTTCATACAGCATGATTATAAAACATTATTACCTTAAAGTATGACTCACATTCAGAATTTTCCATCCTTCTATATATGGTAGTTGGAGTTGCAGACAACTTCATTACTGCTAAATAGCAGTTTTCAGTAATGTCACAGAAGATGCAGGATTTGCTTTAACATTTAAGTGGTGAAACTTCCTATAAGAGGACAGCTGTAGTGCTGTATTCTGTGGATCATGTCATATTTAATTTTAATTTTTTTTTTTTTAAATGGTCCTCAGTAGTCATGTACAAATTTGTGTGAATTATGCAAAATTATTTAAATTTGGTCCCCATGAACCATATTATTTCCCCAGGGTCCCCAGTAAGAATGATCAACACGTTACTTCATCAATCCAGAGATTTAAAGACGTGTATGAGCTAACTGGACAGGGGCCATTTTACCTCATTTTTTGTATGCCTCCACAACCTGTAGAAAGGGTGGTCCCCACAAGTGATGATCAAAAACTTGGTCCCCATTCCAAATGATAACCAGTGTGTGTGTGTGTGTGTGTGTGTGTGTGTGTGTGTGTGTGTGTGTGTGTGTGTGTGTGTGTGTGTGTGTGTGTGTGTGTGTGTGTGTGTGTGTGTGTGTGTGTGTGTGCGCGTGCGTGCGTGCGTGCGTGTGTGTGTGTGCTGTGTGTGCTTTGTGCATGATTTTCAGGATATTGCACTCTACCAGTTCATGAAATTTCAATAAGTTTAACTGTTTGAATATTGGATTTGTGGGTTCCCTGTATGCATTTCCAGTTATGATTCTTAGAGCTTATTTCTGCAGGAGGAAGATTGGATTTAAATGTGGTTTACAGGCACACTTGAATATAGAGATGTCCAATAATGGCTTTTTTTACCAATATCCGATTCCGATATCAACCGATACCGATATATACAGTCGTGGAATTAACACATTATTATGCCTAATTTTGTTGTTATGCCCCGCTGGATGCATTAAACAATGTAACAAGGTTTTCCAAAAGAAATCAACTCAAGTTATGGAAAAAAATGCCAACATGGCACTGCCATATTTTTATTATTGAAGTCACAAAGTGCATTATTTTTTTTTAACATGCCTCAAAACAGCAGCTTGGAATTTGGGACATGCTCTCCCTGAGAGAGCATGAGGAGGTTGAGGTGGGCGGGGTTGAGGTGGGGGGGTAGGGGGTAGCGGGGGTGTATATTGTAGCGTCCCGGAAGAGTTAGTGCTGCAAGGGGTTCTGGGTATTTGTTTTGTTGTGTTTATGTTGTGTTACGGTGCGGGTGTTCTCCCGAAATGTGTTTGTCATTCTGGTTTGGTGTGGGTTCACAGTGTGGCGCATATTTGTAACAGTGTTAAAGTTGTTTGTACGGTCACCCTCAGTGTGACCTGTATGGCTGTTGACCAAGTATGTTTTGCATTCACTTGTGTGTGTGAAAAGCCGTAGATATTATGTGACTGGGCCGGCACGCAAAGGCAGTGCCTTTAAGGTCTATTGGCGCTCTCCGTGTAAAAAGTCATATATTTTACCTTTTGAAACCGATACCGATAATTTTGAAACCGATACCGATAATTTCCGATATTACATTTTAAAGCATTTATCGGCCGATAATATCGGACTGCCGATATTATCGGACATCCCTACTTGAATACAATATGTTAGATGTGGAACAACCAGCGAATTACACAAAATATACGATGCTTTTTGATTTAAAAAGTCTTCACTTTTTGTAAAATACAAATAGTTTTAGATATTTAAGCCTTTGTATCATTAATATGTGGTTTCCATGACACATTTTTATCAATCATAACACCCAAAAGCCTGATCTCCTTTGTTCTTTGGATCTCAACTCTTTCGATATATAATAATGTATCCACACTTTTCCTACTAATGCAAAAAATCATACATTTTTTTTTAACATTATTCAAGGATAACCTATCGTTTAATATTGATAAATTAGTTTTTAACCACCTCGATTACGTCCGTTATATTTAGTCCTGAATAAAATAGGGCTGTGTCATCTGCAAATAAAATGCACTTGAACAGTTTGGAAACCCTTAGTGATATCCTTGACATGCATGAGAAACAACATAGGTCCAAGGACCGATCCTTGTGGAACTCCACAATTGACATGTAAGGCAGACTTCCAATTGTTAACTTCCGCAAACTGTTTTCTGTCCTTCAGGTAACTTTTGACCCACCCATGAGCTACATCTTATTCCATATTCATACAATTTAACCAATAGTATTTCATGATAAAGCGAATCAAAAACGTTTTGAAAGTCTACAAAAATACTTACCAATAATTGTTTTTTATCTATTGCAGTTACAATATCTTCCGTCAAATCAATTATCGCCAGAAGTGGGTAGAGTACCCAGAAATTGTAATCAAGTAAGAGTACTGTTACTTTAGAGATTTATTACTCAAGTAAAAGTGAGGAGTAGTCACCCAAATATGTACTTGAGTAAAAGTAAAAAGTATGGTGTGAAAAAACTACTCAAGTACTGAGTAACTGATGAGTAACCTGTTCGTTTAATGATGACGGCAACAAATAATGCACAAAAACATAAAAATAGCAATGAGCAAATTCAGAACCAGGAATATCTCTTAAGCAACTAAAACAATAATATATATTAAATAATAATACATTAACATAAAAAAAATTAAGGCAAATTGAGCCACAATAACTTAACAGCCCCATAGGCTCAGTAGGCAGAGATTACAAAGGAAAATAACAAGTTAGCCTTTACGCAAACCATAAACTGATAGGTGTGGGCTGCACCTGGGAACACACTGTGCACTTCTGATTGGTGTTTCTATGCATGCGTGTGTGTGTGTGTGTGTGTGTGTGTGTGTGTGTGCGTGTGTGTGTGTGTGTGTGTGTGTGTGTGTGTGTGTGTGTGTGTGTGTGTGTGTGTGTGTGTGTGTGTGTGTGTGTGTGTGTGTGTGTGTGTGTGTGTGTGTGTGTGTGTGTGTGTGTGTGTGTCTCTGTCTGTCTGTCTGTCTATGAGGCTGCAGTGCGTTAGTAAATGTCCCCACACGATGTACATTTGACAGTGATTCATAGCAGGGAAGCTAACATCAGCCTACGGTGACAGCCAAAATATCTACTAACGTTACTTACCGTGACGTGCTTCCTCAAATTTGATGTTGAGTTCATGTAAGCTTACGCTTGTTGTTGTTTGCCGCTGAAACTTTATGTGCAGTTAATCATGTGACCGCCTGGCTCTGTTTTGATTGGTGAAACGGAGTCAAACGTCACCAGTGACTATATTTGATTGGTGAAACACAGGCACGCGATAGATCCTACTTTGAAGGTCTGTCTGACTTGTTGGAGTGAAAGCTAATCAATGCTAACATGCTATTTAGGCTAGCTGTATGTACATAATGCATCATTATGCCTCGTTTGTAGGTATATTTGAGCTCATTTAATATCCTTTACTTTTATCCTCTTTGTATATAATTATATTTGCATGTCTCGTGACACATTATCTGTATGTAATATTGGCTGCATTTCAGATAGTTGTTTGTGTGTCATGTTGTTCCAGACTACAGCAAACATTACCTAGCTTGCCAAAGATTGTAATAAATCTATTAAAAGAAGACAGCCTGCCATTTCCTTTAACTTGGACACACACATCTATACCTTTGGCCATTAAAAGACATCAATTTCCAGGAGTTACCTCACCTTCTGAGTAGCCTTTGATTCACTAATGGTTTCTAATGTTGTAAAAATGTGTAGAATAAATATTACATTTCAACATTTTTGTCAACGAAGATTTGCTTTAGCCTGCGACACATATTCATTTTGATAGTAGGCTATTATAGCTAATATAGACACTTACGTCATGTGTTGCCTTCATTATAAGACTTATATAAGACTTTTAAAGTCATTTTGATAGTAGGCTATTATAGCTAATATAGACACTTACGTCATGTGTTGCCTTCATTATACGACGTATATAAGACTTTTAAAGTCATTTTGATAGTAGGCTATTATAGCTAATATAGACACTATAATATAATATAGACACTATAGATCCTACTTTGAAGGTCTGTCTGACAAACCAAAACAACAAAGCGTGCATTAACAAATCGATAAAAATCAGTAGCGAGTAGCGAGCTGAATGTGGATAAATGGAGCGGAGTAAAAGTAGCGTTTCTTCTCTATAAATATACTCAAGTAAAAGTATGTTGCATTAAAACTACTCTTAGAAGTACATTTTATCCCAAAAGTTACTCAAGTAGATGTAACGGAGTAAATGTAGCGCGTTACTACCCACCTCTGATTATCGCTGTTGCAGTTGAGCGATTGGGACAAGACCTATATTGACTATTGCTTAAAATATTATATTTACTAATTAAATTTACGGTTCAATAATTAAATATATGAGGCTCTTTATAAATGTCATGTTCATGTCTAAATAATCATTTGAGGTCTTATTTGGATATAACTTGTCTACTTTATCAAGAAAAATACTATAGATATTATTATTGTTTTTTCCATGATATTATCAAGTTTAACTTTTGGTATTTGTTTAGCCAAAGTAGGGCTGATGTATGGACGGAGGTTTTTAGTCCCAAGAGGCAAAACAAAATGGTACAGATTTAGTTTTGTCCCAGCTGCCATCACAGAACTAAATAAGCTGTCGTACCTATTGTCATGTCTGTGTTAATCATGTTTTTGTTTTGCTTGGGTTTTGGGCTCTTTTTTTTAGTTCCTGGTTGCACTTCCTTCCTTGTTTGGTTTGGTTTCCATGGTCACCCATTAGTTTTCACCTGTCTTGTCACGCACCTGTTTCACGTTTCGAGTCACGCACCTGTTTTCACTGATCACGTCACTATTTAAATCTGTCTGTTTCTGTTGTTCGTGCTGGCGACATCACATTCACTCCTGCCACTCTGTTCACGCTCATGATCCATGCTGTTCTTTTTCATGTCCTGTTCTGGTTCCAAGTAAGTTTTCTTTATTCAAGCCTTAGTTTGCAAGTTTGTTTTATGTCCTAGTTCTGCCTTTGTGCAAGTCTTTTGTTTTGTCATAGTCAAGTTTTTACCTCCACTGTGAGCGCCTTTTGTTTGTACTTTTTTTTAGTTTGAATTAAAATGTATTTAAATTCACGTCTCGCACGCACCAATTTTCCGTTGCCTTCTGGGAGAACAAACCACGCCAAGGACCGAGTCCTGACACCTATGATGTTTGCATATATTGCCTATAGTGCAATCTATTCTTCTATTATGGTGTTTTATTCCGGCTTGTCCCAAATCTTATCTGATTGGGATTTGAAATGTTTTATCCTTTTTATGGGGAACTTTGAGTACATGTACTATTTTGTGATCTTGGCAATGTTTGTGATGCTTGTTATGTGGTAGGTCTTTGTATTGCATATCTAAGATGTTTAAATCAGGCCTTGGCAATTATTGTTCCTCAGGGGTCCAAACTTAGAGAAAAAAATTGGGTCTGGCAGCCGGTATGTCTATTTTTAGGAACACTAATACAAAACCTCACAATAATGTCTGACTGAATGCTAAAAACGTTGTGACAGACCGCTTTAAAAAACCTAATGGAATTTTTTATTTTTTTTTACTGAATGAGACACCCAGAATGTACATGAAAATAAAGAATGTGGGTTTTACAATATTAACTATGAACGATAAAACACTGAATATTGACAACATATAAACGTCACACCCCCTCTCGATCGACATATTTTGCAATCAAGCGAGATGCAGCAAACACAGCGAAATATGAACGCGAAGGGTTAAAAAAAACCCACCTACAATCTGATATAATATCACTTTTCTTGCTGAACTTTGTGGTAAAAATTTCCTTCCGTGTCTGTCCCTGACACCCGCATTTCAGGCTGGCCGCTCTGGAAACCAGGGCCGGCCCGTGGCATAGGCCGTATAGGCAAATGCTAAGGGCGCCGTCCATCAGAGGGCGCCACGCCAGTGCCACAAATGTTGGAGGAAAAAAAAAAAGTTGGTACTATTATTTCTAAATACAAAAAATAATCCCACGTTAATTAAAATGCAAAGTAAAGCCTATTTAATAAAAATATTATTTGTTACAACATTACGCCCCTCCCCCTACCCCCCGCACGGTGCGCCCCCTCCCTTCCCTATCATGACTCTTTTTGGACGTAACCACATCAAAAAATCAACACAAGATGTCAAAACGGCCAAAACTGTCAGGTGCCCAGGGAAGAAAAAATAGAAAAGAAGAGGAGGAGAAACGAGAAAAAGACAGAGGTAGCAGGTAGGTAACGTTAGCCTACATGAAATTATTTGTCTGTTACAGAATGTGATAGTAACCTGGCTTTTTAGCATTAAGCTAATGTTACATGATTCGGCAATTGCTAATAGTTCTGTTTTAACGTCGGGTTAATATTGTGGAGGGGGCTAAATTGTTATGGAAAATAATAATGTAACGTTAGGTAATTACAGTACTCCCACCTTACATTCCTCAGGGACATTTGTATTAGATCTTTTAAGCAGGTGTTTTTTTTTTACATTGTTATTGCCTTCTGATTAATACCTGGGATTTATATAGCGCTTTTCTAAGTACCCAAAGTCGCTTTACATGTTAAAAACCCATCATTCATTCACACCTGGTGGTGGTAAACTACTTTCGTAGCCACAGCTGCCCTGGGGTAGACTGACGGAAGCGTGGCTGCCAATTTGCGCCTACGGCCCCTCCGACCACCACCTGTCATTCATTCAACATTCATTCACCGGTGTGAGTGGCACCGGGGGCAAGGGTGAAGTGTCCTGCCCAAGGACACAACGGCATGGTAAGAGGCGGGGAGCGAACCTGCAACCCTCAGGTTTCTGACACGGGCGCTCTACCCACTACGCCATGCCGCCCCAATTAGCTAATGTTTGCCCTGCAGGTAATAGTCACTTTTCCACCCCTTTATATATTAGGTATAGTTGTAAGCCTAGTTGTTAAAGTGCACATCATTAATGTTAATTAAGCAATATCACATGAGGGGGGATGCTGTTTTTTAATTTGAGCGCTGCTGGGATTCGGTTAAAGATAATCATGACATAACATTCTCATATAATATATTATACTGTTACTTTGCATTCTGCTATTCAGCATTTCACTGTAATGATGACAATAAATTGAATCTAATCTAATTTGCATATCAGTTAACATCATACATGTATCTCCTTGGTTTTTCATCTATATTATATCATTTCATTTTATTCCTGGAATCATATGTTTTTATTATTAGACTGTAATACTTCACTGCCGGTGTGGGGGGGGGGGGCCTCCTAAAATCTTGCCTAGGGCGCCAGATTGATTAGGGCCGGGCCTGCTGGAAACACTCTGTGGAAACGCTCCCCACCCACACTGCTTGGTGCCTCGTCTGAGCTGCTGTGACTTAGATTACCATAGTAACTAATTAGATTACCATAGTAACTAGTATATAAAGCAAACGTGCAGATTCCAACCACTGACATACTTTGTATAGTTCAAGACTTACGGTCATTTGAAAACATGGTCTGGTTTAAATGGATGTCCTGATCTTGCTGGCTGCAAAACAAGTTTACCTTCGGGTACTAATAAAGTAACCCAACCTAATTAAAATTATTTACTATATTATATTTGTCGTACACTTCCTTTTTGAAATAGTTTGGTATTTTAGGTTTGTTTTTTTACGAACCCTGTTAATTATGCCCCATGTACTTTTTTCAGTTATACTCGTGAAATTACAGCACTCTTAGTTCCAGGAACTGCAGTTACCGAGAACTAAAAAGTTCCCGAACATCTGGCGGACAAGAGGCTTAGGCTGACCAGATGTTGTTGTTTCCCTTAAAAATGGCCACTCTTTGGGAACAAAAAGTCCAGCTGGGATTTCAAACTCATCTGCGACTTCAATATCTCTGTCAGTCAGCATTTAATTCTCCTCAGGCTGTGGCTCGGCTTTCTGTTTAACTTATGCTTGCCTTTGGTCTGAGAGGACTTTTCATTGGCTGACTTTTTATTCATGCTCAGGCAAGCAGTGGACGGTCTGCATGTCAGTCATTGCAGCAACACTAATGAGCAGAAGACAACATTGCTTTTGTTGTAATTCAGGGGTCGGCAACCCAAAACGTTGAAAGAGCCGTATTGGACCAAAAATACAAAAAAAGTAATCTGTCTGGAGCCGCAAAAAACTAAAAGACTTATATACAGTCGTGGTTTACATACACTTGTAAAGAACATAATGTCATGGCTGTCTTGAGTTTCCAATAATTTCTACAACTCTTATTTTTTTGTGACAGAGTGATTAGAGCACATACTTGTTGGTCACAAAAAAACATTCATGAAGTTTGGTTCTTTTATGAATTTATTATGGGTCTACTGAAAATGTGACCAAATCTGCTGGGGTCAAAAGTATACATACAGCAATGTTAATATTTGGTTACATGTCCCTTGGCAAGTTTCACTGCAATAAGGCGCTTTTGGTAGCCATCCACAAGCTTCTGGTTGAATTTTTGACCACTCCTCTTGACAAAATTGGTGCAGTTCAGCTAAATGTGTTGGTTTTCTGACATGAAGACTTTCCTCCAGAACATCTTATCTTTGTCCATGTGATGTCAGATTAAACAAAAATTTTGCTGTTTGGCCACAATACCCAGCAATATGTTTGGAGTAGAAAAGGTGAGGCCTTTAATCCCAGGAACACCATTCCTACCGTTAAGCATGGTGGTGGTAGTATTATGCTCTGGGCCTGTTTTGCTGCCAATGGAACTGGTGCTTTACAGATAATAAATGGGACAATGAAAAAAGGTGGATTACCTCCAAATTCTTCAGGACAACCTAAAATCATCAGCCCGGAGGTTGGGTCTTGGGCCCAGTTGGGTGTTCCAACAGGACAATGACCCCAAACACACGTCAAAAGTGGTAAAGGAATGGCTAAATCAGGCTAGAATTAAGGTTTTAGAATGGCCTTCCCAAAGTCCTGACTTAAATGTGTGAACAATGCTGAAGAAACAAGTCCATGTCAGAACACCAACAAACTTTATTACAGTGTTTTTCAACCACTGTGCCGTGGCACACTTGTGCCGTGAGATACAGTCTGGCTTTCCGTGAGAGATTATCTAATTTCACCTATTTGGGTTAAAAAATATTTTTTGCAAATTAGTAATTATAGTCTGCAAATTATGTGTTGTTGTTGAGTGTCGGTGCTGTCTAGAGATCGGTAGAGTAACCGTGTAATACTCTTCCATATCAGTAGGTGGCAGCCGGTAGATAATTGCTTTGTAGATGTCAGAAACAGCGGGAGGCAGTGTGCAGGTAAAAAGGTGTCTAATGCTTAAACCAAAAATAAACAAAAGCTGAGTGCGCCTAAGAAAAGGCATTGAAGCTTAGGGAAGGCTATGCAGAACGAAACTAAAACTGAACTGGCTGCAAAGTAAACAAAAACAGAATGCTGGACGACAGCAAAGACTTACTGTGGAGCAAAGACGGCGTCCAAAAATGTACATCCGAACATGACATGACAATCAACACTGTCCCCACAAAGAAGGATAAAAAACACTGAAATATTCTTGATTGCTAAAAAAAAGTAGATGTGGGAAATATCGCTCAAAGGAAGACATGAAACTGCTACAGGAAAATACCAGCAAAACAGGAAAAGTCACCAAACAAGAACTAAAACACTACACACAGGAAAACAGCAAAAAACTCAAAATAAGTCACGGCGTGATGTGACAGGTCATGACAGTACACCTACTTTGAGACGAGCTATATTGATGCATGCTTGGTTATGGTTTAAAGTCATATCCAACAATTGCGACGACGACTTTTTACTGTCAACTGAGTTTAGTTTTTTAATGATTTCTGCTGGTGGTGTGCCTCCGGATTTTTTCAACACAAAAAATGTGCCTTGGCTCAAAAAAGGTTGAAAAACACTGCTTTATTATACAGGAATATTATACAGTATAGGTTGGGAGGAATGCGTCTGAAAACTTGTATTACAGTATTTATAGAAATGATTGTGTTCTACTTCACCCATCATCCAGCATGGAGTGGTCTTTGAGACAAATCTTACCACTTCAATTTGCCGCCATCTTGTGGCTGCGTGGAACCTAAACATGACATACAGCAGTGGGGAAGAAAAGCATCTGTGACGTTTTTATTCTAGTAGCCAGAGTTGCGGCATCTTAAGACCGCCACAAACACAGGCGGTTTACTCCAAATCAGGTTGTAGCATTTGCATAGAAATTGCTTCTAGAATGGGGGATCTGAAAAACACTCCCACAAACACACGCCATAAGCTCGCCCGGAGTCTGCTCGTTGAAGGCCAAGTAACTTCGGAATAATGAGAGGAGGACATGATGAGAAATGGGTCTACGGAGACGCTTCATGTTTGCCAAAAGGGTGACAAGATGAAGAAAGTGTGAGCTTTGATGGCGTCCTGTTTAACATTTCAGATTCTCTGGAGCTTTTTCAAAATTGTTTGAAAATGGAAAACATGTATTTTTGGTTTTAATATGTTTTCTTTGGGAGGACAAAACATGACCCAACCCTTCCTAATTGTTACAAACCCCGTTTCCATATGAGTTGGGGAATTGTGTTAGATGTAAATATAAACGGAATACAATGATTTGCAAATCCTTTTCAACCCATATTCAGTTGAATGCACTACAAAGACAAGATATTTGATGTTCAAACTCATAAACTTTTTTTTTTTTTGCAAATAATAATTAACTTAGAATTTCATGGCTGCAACACGTGCCAAAGTAGTTGGGAAAGGGCATGTTCACCACTGTGTTACATGGCCTTTCCTTTTAACAACAGTCAGTAAACGTTTGGGAACTGAGGAGACACATTTTTGAAGCTTCTCAGGTGGAATTCTTTCCCATTCTTGCTTGATGTACAGCTTAAGTTGTTCAACAGTCCGGGGGTCTCCCTTGTGGTATTTTAGGCTTCATAATGCGCCACACATTTTCAATGGGAGACAGGTCTGGACTACAGGCAGGCCAGTCTAGTACCCGCACTCTTTTACTATGAAGCCACGTTGATGTAACACGTGGCTTGGCATTGTCTTGCTGAAATAAGCAGGGGCGTCCATGGTAACGTTGCTTGGAGGGCAACATATGTTGCTCCAAAACCTGTATGTACCTTTCAGCATTAATGGCGCCTTCACAGATGTGTAAGTTACCCATGTCTTGGGCACTAATACACCCCCATACCATCACAGATGCTGGCTTTTCAACTTTGCGCCTATAACAATCTGGATGGTTCTTTTCCTCTTTGGTCCGGAGGACACGACGTCCACAGTTTCCAAAAACAATTTGAAACGTGGACTCGTCAGACCACAGAACACTTTTCCACTTTGTATCAGTCCATGTTAGATGAGCTCAGACCCAGTGAAGCCGACGGCGTTTCTGGGTGTTGTTGATAAACGGTTTTCGCCTTGCATAGGAGAGTTTTAACTTGCACTTACAGATGTAGCGACCAACTGTAGTTACTGACAGTGGGTTTCTGAAGTGTTCCTGAGCCCATGTGGTGATATCCTTTACACACTGATGTCGCTTGATGCAGTACAGCCTGAGGGATCGAAGGTCACGGGCTTAGCTGCTTACGTGCAGGGATTTCTCCAGATTCTCGGAACCCTTTGATGATATTACGGACCGTAGATGGGGAAATTCCTTGCAATAGCTGGTTGAGAAAGGTTTTTCTTAAACTGTTCAACAATTTGCTCACGCATTTGTTGACAAAGTGGTGACCCTCGCCCCATCCTTGTTTGTGAATGACTGAGCATTTCATGGAATCTACTTTTATACCCAATCCTGGCACCCACCTGTTCCCAATTTGCCTGTTCACCTGTGGGATGTTCCAAATAAGTGTTTGATGAGCATTCCTCAACTTTATCAGTATTTATTGCCACCTTTCCCAACTTCTTTGTCACGTGTTGCTGGCATCAAATTCTAAAGTTAATGATTATTTGCAAAAAAAAAATGTTTTTATCAGTTTGAACATCAAATATGTTGTCTTTGTAGCATATTCAACTGAATATGGGTTGAAAATTATTTGCAAATAATTGTATTCTGTTTATATTTACATCTAACACAATTTCCCAACTCATATGGAAACGGGGTTTGTAGAAATCCCACTGTTTATATTAAACATGCTTCACTGATGAGAGTATTTGGCAAGCGCCGTTTTGTCCTACTAATTTTGGCGGTCCTTGTATGCACCATAGTTTGTTTACATGTACAACGTTCTCCGACACTGCCACAGAAAGACGTCTTTTATGCCACTCCTACTTTGTCTCATTTTGTCCACTAAATGTTTTATGCTGTGCGTGAATGCACAAAGGTGAGCTTTGTTGATGTTATTGACTTGTTGGAGTGCTAATCAGGCATATTTGGTCCGTGCATAATTGATGCCAACATGCTATTTAGGCATAATTTTGCCGCATTTCTAGGTATATTTGCGCAAAGGTGAGCTTTGTTGTTGTTATTGACTTGTTGGAGTGCATGAACCAAAGGTAGTTCTAAAGCTACTCACGAAGATGACAATTGTGCCATTTGAGCAATAAAGAGTTGATATATTGCGACGTGTTGTTGTTCCTGCTTCGCCCACGCAGGGAAAAAAAACATAAGTTTTGATTCAAATATAATTGTTAAAAATGATGCTGATTGGCCAAATGTGTGGGGAAGTTGCAAGCTTTGGACAACGTTGAAAGGCTGCGCATAATTGGCGGGAATTGTTTGAATTTGCGTAAATTGATACCGTCACAAGTTCCTGGAGGGACTGATATGACTTAACACGTATGCTCAATATAGAACAGATTGCTAAAAACAAATTATAAAAATAGTTAAATCAATAAAAAACACAGACCAATGTCATTTAGACAATTTGGTAAATTGCCCTTCAAGCCAAATTTAGAAAAAGGCTGCTTCCGGGTCAAAATTGTAATCATAATTTCTCGACTATTTGAAATAAATAATAGTACCAACTTTTCTTTTTTTTTTTCTCCAACATTTGTGGCACTGGCGTGGCGCCCCCTGATGGACGGCGCCCTTAGCATTTGCCTATACGGCCTATGCCACGGGCCGGCCCTGGTTTCCAGAGCGGCCAGCCTGAAATGTGGGTGTCAGGGACAGACACGGAAGGAGATTTTTACAACAAAGTACAGCAAGAAAAGTGATATTATATCAGATTGTAGGTGGTTTTTTTAACCCTTCGCGTTCATATTTTGCTGTGTTTGTTGCATCTCGCTTGATTGCAAAATATGTCGATCGAGAGGGGGTGTGACGTTCATATGTTGTCAATATTCAGTGTTTTATTGTTCATAGTTAATATTGTAAAACCCACATTCTTTATTTTCATGTACATTCTGGGTGTCTCATTCAGTAAAAAATAAAATAAAATTCCATTAGGTTTTTTAAAGCGGTCTGCCACAACGTTTTTAGCATTCAGTCAGACATTATGGTGCGGTTTTGTATTAGTGTTCCTAAAAATAGACATACCAGCTGCCAGACACAATTTTTTTCTCTAAGTTTGGACCCCCGGGGAACAATAATTGCCAAGGCCTGATTTAAACATCTTAGATATGCAATACAAAGACCTACCACATAACAAGCATCACAAACATTGCCAAGATCACAAAATAGTACATGTACTCAAAGTTCACCATAAAGAGGATAAAACATATCAAATCCCAATCAGATAAGATTTGGGACAAGCCGGAATAAAACACCATAATAGAAGAATAGATTGCACTATAGGCAATATATGCAAACATCATAGGTACGACAGCTTATTTAGTTCTGTGATGGCAGCTGGGACAAAACTAAATCTGTACCATTTTGTTTTGCCTCTTGGGACTAAAAACCTCCGTCCATACATCAGCCCTACTTTGGCTAAACAAATACCAAAAATTCAACTTGATAATATCATGGAAAAAACAATAATAATATCTTTAGTATTTTTCTTCATAAAATAGACAAGTTATATCCAAATAAGACCTCAAATGATTATTTAGACATGAACATGACATTTATAAAGAGCCTCATATATTCAATTATTGAACCGTAAATTTAATTAGTAAATATAATATTTTAAGCAATAGTCAATATAGGTCTTGTCCCAATCGCTCAACTGCAACAGCGATAATCAGAGGTGGGTAGTAACGCGCTACATTTACTCCGTTACATCTACTTGAGTAACTTTTGGGATAAATTGTACTTCTAAGAGTAGTTTTAATGCAACATACTTTTACTTGAGTATATTTATAGAGAAGAAACACTACTTTTACTCCGCTCCATTTATCTACATTCAGCTCGCTACTCGCTACTGATTTTTATCGATCTGTTAATCCACGCTTTGTTTGTTTTGGTTTGCCAGACAGACCTTCAAAGTAGGATCTATCGCATGCCTGCGTTTCACCAATCAAATACAGTCACTAGTGACGTTTGACTCCGTTTCACCAATCAAAACAGAGCCAGGCGGTCACATGATTAACTGCACATAAAGTTTCAGCGGCAAACAACAACAAGCGTAAGCTTACATGAACTCAACATCAAATTTGAGGAAGCACATGGCGGTAAGTAACGTTAGTAGATATTTTGGCTGTCACCGTAGGCTGATGTTAGCTTCCCTGCTATGAATCAGTGTCAAATGTACATCGTGTGGGGACATTTATTAACGCACTGCAGCCTCATAGACAGACAGACAGAGACACACTCACACGCACAGTCGCACACACACACACACGCATGCATACAAACACCAATCAGAAGTGCACAGTGTGTTCCCAGGTGCAGCCCACACCTATCAGTTTATGGTTTGCGTAAAGGCTAACTTGTTATTTTCCTTTGTAATCTTTGCCTACTGAGCCTATGGTGCTGTTAAGTTATTGTGGCTCAATTTGCCTTAATTTTTTTATGTTAATGTATTATTATTTAATATATATTATTGTTTTAGTTGCTTAAGAGATATTCCTGGTTCTGAATTTGCTCATTGCTATTTTTATGTTTTTGTGCATTACTTGTTGCCGTCATCATTAAACGAACAAGTTACTCATCAGTTACTCAGTACTTGAGTAGTTTTTTCACAACATACTTTTTACTTCTACTCAAGTAAATATTTGTGTGACTACTCCTTACTTTTACTTGAGTAATACATCTCTAAAGTAACAGTAGTCTTACTTGTGTACAATTTCTGGCTACTCTACCCACCTCTTGCGATAATTGATAAAAAACAATTATTGGTAAGTATTTTTGTAGACCTTCAAAACGTTTTTGATTCGCTTTATCATGAAATACTATTGGTTAAATTGTATAAATATGGAATAATATGTAGCTCATGAGTGAGTCAAAAGTTACCTGAAGGACGGAAAACAGTTTGCGGAAGTTAACAATGGAAGTAAATAAATAAAAAACACAGACCAATGTCATTTAGACAATTTGGTAAATTGCCATTCAAGCAAAATTTAGAAAAAGGCTGCTTTGGGGTCAAAATTGTAATCATAATTTTTAGACTATTATTACAAAAATGAAGTGTTTAAGTGTATATTATACAATTTGAATCTTACTAATTAGTAGAGATGTCCGATAATGGCTTTTTTGCCGATATCCGATATTCCGATATTGTCCAACTCTTAATTACCGATCCCGATATCAACCGATACCGATATATACAGTCGTGGAATTAACACATTATTATGCCTAATTTTGTTGTGATGCCCCGCTGGATGCATTAAACAAGGTAACAAGGTTTTCCAAAATAAATCAACTCAAGTTATGGAAAAAATGCCAACATGGCACTGCCATATTTATTATTGAAGTCACAAAGTGCATTATTTTTTTTAACATGCCTCAAAACAGCAGCTTGGAATTTGGGACATGCTCTCCCTGAGAGAGCATAAGGAGGTTGAGGTGGGCGGGTTTGAGGTGTGGGGGTAGGAGGTGTATATTGTAGCGTCCCGGAAGAGTTAGTGCTGCAAGGGGTTCTGGGTATTTCTTCTGTTGTGTTTATGTTGTGTTATGGTGCGGATGTTCTCCCGAAATGTGTTTGTCATTCTTGTTTGGTGTGGGTTCCCAGTGTGGCGCATATTTGTAACAGTGTTAAAGTTGTTTATACGGGCACCCTCAGTGTGACCTGTATGGCTGTTGACCAAGTATGTGTTGCATTCACATGTGTGTGTGAAAAGCCGTAGATATTATCTGACTGGGCCGGCACACAGAGGTAGTGCCTTTAAGGTTTATTGGCGCTCTGTACTTCTCCCTACGACCGTGTACACAGCGGCGTTTTAAAAAGTCATACAGTACATTTTACTTTTAGAAACCGATACCGATAATTTTGAAACCGATACCGATAATTTCCGATATTACATTATAGAGCATTTATCGGCCGATAATATATCGGCAGTCCGATATTATCGGACATCTCTACTAATTAGTTTATGCATTTGTGTGTAGTGCATAAGATACATTTGAGGAAGTGTGTCATTCAGAAGTTTTGTCATGAATGTGTATTTCAATATTGTTGTGTGTGTATGTTTGTTTTCTTGTCCTTGACTTGAACCTGCCAGGGGACTGGAGATGAAATTTAGCCGTTGGCTACATGTCAAATGTAATTAATAGGTGTTGTCCCTTTTATAAACAGACGACAAAACAAAAGTGTTCACAGTGCTTCACTTTTTCCACATTTTGTTATGTTACAGACTTATTACAGGCATGTGATTTTTCCGTCTAAAGTCGGAACTCCGTCTTTTTTAATCTCTGGGGGGAAAAAAAATTATCTTCCGTTTTTCCGTTTTTTTTTCCGACCCTAAATCAAGATTCGAGACGTAGTTTATATTACGCCGTAGTTGATTGGTCGATATGTTCCTTGTGACCAATCAACTACATCTGTTATGAATGATGATGTTAATAACGTCATCATACCGCCATTTTCCATATGTAAACGATGTCGGTTCTCGAGAGAAAGGACGCTTTACGAGTAAAAGAAATTGATAAACATGTCAAAAATAAGTTTCGATGGGACTGGATGGAAAGGGAAATCACTGATACTGTTGGGAAGAAGGAAGTTACGACTTTGTTCGGTGATTTTATTCGGAAAATCGATCGTCCCGGAAAGGTTTTGTGCACGTGGTGTCATGATAATGTTGACTATGGATCACGAGGTTTCAAGGCTTTGGAAGTACATGCGAAACGCCAAAAACATATGAAACAACTTGAAGCAAGGAAAACAAACTTTTCACTAGCTTGTACTTTTGGATGTCAACCGAAAGTGACATGGAGAGGAAAGATCCACCCACAACCCACTTCAGTTGCAGACAGTGTTGTTAATAATGAGGTAAGCTAAAAAATATTTGCTTGCGAAATACGCATGTTTGTTTTAAATATTAACCAATTATTGCTTTGCGAAATATAAATGGGTTTTTCTAAAAATAAAAAGCCACGTGAAAATATATTATGAAATTACAGAAATTCAAAGAGTCGCATTATTGGATCCAGTTAACAATTTATTTGAAATAAATTTGCATATAATACTATTTTGTAATATTAAGTTCTTATGTAGTCTCTTCAAACTATTGTCAGTGGTGTAACAATCTTGAAGGTAAATATTTTCAGACTTGTTTCATGCAATATGTCAGTGTCCTCACATTATTATTATTTCCTATTTTCAAATATGAGTAAACAATACTAAACATGTTTAATTATTTTCATAAATGTATATCCTATTTTGGCGAAAAGAATGAAATGTTTACATTACATTACATGAACTGAAGTAATGTGGTAATACTGTAAATAAACTGTAGATAATAACACTGATCAATGTGACACCTGTGGATGTGAAATGAACACAAGATGTAAATATTAGTGACTAAATACTGTTGGGACTGAACCATATACAGTGATTCATTAGGGTAATTGGGTTATGCATGTTCTATTAATGATGTTTTCATGTCTTTAAACACTAAAATATTTTCTTCAAATGGTGCTGTCTTTGTTAATTTTAGCATGTTAAATTGGTGAAAAACCAGGAGCTTCGGGGGGCGTTGCCCCCCTTGTCCCCCCCACCAGGGCACCGCCCCAGACCCCCGGAAATTTTTTCAGTCTTTTTCATTGTGGTCAAATCACATGCCTGGTCCTTGTATGCACCATAGTTTGTTTACATGTACAACGTTCTCCGACACTGCCACAGAAAGACGTCTTTTATGCCACTCCTACTTTGTCTCATTTTGTCCACCAAATGTTTTATGCTGTGCGTGAATGCACAAAGGTGAGCTTTGTTGATGTTATTGACTTGTTGGAGTGCTAATCAGGCATATTTGGTCCGTGCATAATTGATGCCAACATGCTATTTAGGCATAATTTTGCCGCATTTCTAGGTATATTTGCGCAAAGGTGAGCTTTGTTGTTGTTATTGACTTGTTGGAGTGCATGAACCAAAGGTAGTTCTAAAGCTACTCACGAAGATGACAATTGTGCCATTTGAGCAATAAAGAGTTGATATATTGCGACGTGTTGTTGTTCCTGCTTCGCCCACGCAGGGAAAAAAAACATAAGTTTTGATTCAAATATAATTGTTAAAAATGATGCTGATTGGCCAAATGTGTGGGGAAGTTGCAAGCTTTGGACAACGTTGAAAGGCTGCGCATAATTGGCGGGAATTGTTTGAATTTGCGTAAATTGATACCGTCACAAGTTCCTGGAGGGACTGATATGACTTAACACGTATGCTCAATATAGAACAGATTGCTAAAAACAAATTATAAAAATAGTTAAATCAATAAAAAACACAGACCAATGTCATTTAGACAATTTGGTAAATTGCCCTTCAAGCCAAATTTAGAAAAAGGCTGCTTCCGGGTCAAAATTGTAATCATAATTTCTCGACTATTTGAAATAAATAATAGTACCAACTTTTCTTTTTTTTTTTCTCCAACATTTGTGGCACTGGCGTGGCGCCCCCTGATGGACGGCGCCCTTAGCATTTGCCTATACGGCCTATGCCACGGGCCGGCCCTGGTTTCCAGAGCGGCCAGCCTGAAATGTGGGTGTCAGGGACAGACACGGAAGGAGATTTTTACAACAAAGTACAGCAAGAAAAGTGATATTATATCAGATTGTAGGTGGTTTTTTTAACCCTTCGCGTTCATATTTTGCTGTGTTTGTTGCATCTCGCTTGATTGCAAAATATGTCGATCGAGAGGGGGTGTGACGTTCATATGTTGTCAATATTCAGTGTTTTATTGTTCATAGTTAATATTGTAAAACCCACATTCTTTATTTTCATGTACATTCTGGGTGTCTCATTCAGTAAAAAATAAAATAAAATTCCATTAGGTTTTTTAAAGCGGTCTGCCACAACGTTTTTAGCATTCAGTCAGACATTATGGTGCGGTTTTGTATTAGTGTTCCTAAAAATAGACATACCAGCTGCCAGACACAATTTTTTTCTCTAAGTTTGGACCCCCGGGGAACAATAATTGCCAAGGCCTGATTTAAACATCTTAGATATGCAATACAAAGACCTACCACATAACAAGCATCACAAACATTGCCAAGATCACAAAATAGTACATGTACTCAAAGTTCACCATAAAGAGGATAAAACATATCAAATCCCAATCAGATAAGATTTGGGACAAGCCGGAATAAAACACCATAATAGAAGAATAGATTGCACTATAGGCAATATATGCAAACATCATAGGTACGACAGCTTATTTAGTTCTGTGATGGCAGCTGGGACAAAACTAAATCTGTACCATTTTGTTTTGCCTCTTGGGACTAAAAACCTCCGTCCATACATCAGCCCTACTTTGGCTAAACAAATACCAAAAATTCAACTTGATAATATCATGGAAAAAACAATAATAATATCTTTAGTATTTTTCTTCATAAAATAGACAAGTTATATCCAAATAAGACCTCAAATGATTATTTAGACATGAACATGACATTTATAAAGAGCCTCATATATTCAATTATTGAACCGTAAATTTAATTAGTAAATATAATATTTTAAGCAATAGTCAATATAGGTCTTGTCCCAATCGCTCAACTGCAACAGCGATAATCAGAGGTGGGTAGTAACGCGCTACATTTACTCCGTTACATCTACTTGAGTAACTTTTGGGATAAATTGTACTTCTAAGAGTAGTTTTAATGCAACATACTTTTACTTGAGTATATTTATAGAGAAGAAACACTACTTTTACTCCGCTCCATTTATCTACATTCAGCTCGCTACTCGCTACTGATTTTTATCGATCTGTTAATCCACGCTTTGTTTGTTTTGGTTTGCCAGACAGACCTTCAAAGTAGGATCTATCGCATGCCTGCGTTTCACCAATCAAATACAGTCACTAGTGACGTTTGACTCCGTTTCACCAATCAAAACAGAGCCAGGCGGTCACATGATTAACTGCACATAAAGTTTCAGCGGCAAACAACAACAAGCGTAAGCTTACATGAACTCAACATCAAATTTGAGGAAGCACATGGCGGTAAGTAACGTTAGTAGATATTTTGGCTGTCACCGTAGGCTGATGTTAGCTTCCCTGCTATGAATCAGTGTCAAATGTACATCGTGTGGGGACATTTATTAACGCACTGCAGCCTCATAGACAGACAGACAGAGACACACTCACACGCACAGTCGCACACACACACACACGCATGCATACAAACACCAATCAGAAGTGCACAGTGTGTTCCCAGGTGCAGCCCACACCTATCAGTTTATGGTTTGCGTAAAGGCTAACTTGTTATTTTCCTTTGTAATCTTTGCCTACTGAGCCTATGGTGCTGTTAAGTTATTGTGGCTCAATTTGCCTTAATTTTTTTATGTTAATGTATTATTATTTAATATATATTATTGTTTTAGTTGCTTAAGAGATATTCCTGGTTCTGAATTTGCTCATTGCTATTTTTATGTTTTTGTGCATTACTTGTTGCCGTCATCATTAAACGAACAAGTTACTCATCAGTTACTCAGTACTTGAGTAGTTTTTTCACAACATACTTTTTACTTCTACTCAAGTAAATATTTGTGTGACTACTCCTTACTTTTACTTGAGTAATACATCTCTAAAGTAACAGTAGTCTTACTTGTGTACAATTTCTGGCTACTCTACCCACCTCTTGCGATAATTGATAAAAAACAATTATTGGTAAGTATTTTTGTAGACCTTCAAAACGTTTTTGATTCGCTTTATCATGAAATACTATTGGTTAAATTGTATAAATATGGAATAATATGTAGCTCATGAGTGAGTCAAAAGTTACCTGAAGGACGGAAAACAGTTTGCGGAAGTTAACAATGGAAGTAAATAAATAAAAAACACAGACCAATGTCATTTAGACAATTTGGTAAATTGCCATTCAAGCAAAATTTAGAAAAAGGCTGCTTTGGGGTCAAAATTGTAATCATAATTTTTAGACTATTATTACAAAAATGAAGTGTTTAAGTGTATATTATACAATTTGAATCTTACTAATTAGTAGAGATGTCCGATAATGGCTTTTTTGCCGATATCCGATATTCCGATATTGTCCAACTCTTAATTACCGATCCCGATATCAACCGATACCGATATATACAGTCGTGGAATTAACACATTATTATGCCTAATTTTGTTGTGATGCCCCGCTGGATGCATTAAACAAGGTAACAAGGTTTTCCAAAATAAATCAACTCAAGTTATGGAAAAAATGCCAACATGGCACTGCCATATTTATTATTGAAGTCACAAAGTGCATTATTTTTTTTAACATGCCTCAAAACAGCAGCTTGGAATTTGGGACATGCTCTCCCTGAGAGAGCATAAGGAGGTTGAGGTGGGCGGGTTTGAGGTGTGGGGGTAGGAGGTGTATATTGTAGCGTCCCGGAAGAGTTAGTGCTGCAAGGGGTTCTGGGTATTTCTTCTGTTGTGTTTATGTTGTGTTATGGTGCGGATGTTCTCCCGAAATGTGTTTGTCATTCTTGTTTGGTGTGGGTTCCCAGTGTGGCGCATATTTGTAACAGTGTTAAAGTTGTTTATACGGGCACCCTCAGTGTGACCTGTATGGCTGTTGACCAAGTATGTGTTGCATTCACATGTGTGTGTGAAAAGCCGTAGATATTATCTGACTGGGCCGGCACACAGAGGTAGTGCCTTTAAGGTTTATTGGCGCTCTGTACTTCTCCCTACGACCGTGTACACAGCGGCGTTTTAAAAAGTCATACAGTACATTTTACTTTTAGAAACCGATACCGATAATTTTGAAACCGATACCGATAATTTCCGATATTACATTATAGAGCATTTATCGGCCGATAATATATCGGCAGTCCGATATTATCGGACATCTCTACTAATTAGTTTATGCATTTGTGTGTAGTGCATAAGATACATTTGAGGAAGTGTGTCATTCAGAAGTTTTGTCATGAATGTGTATTTCAATATTGTTGTGTGTGTATGTTTGTTTTCTTGTCCTTGACTTGAACCTGCCAGGGGACTGGAGATGAAATTTAGCCGTTGGCTACATGTCAAATGTAATTAATAGGTGTTGTCCCTTTTATAAACAGACGACAAAACAAAAGTGTTCACAGTGCTTCACTTTTTCCACATTTTGTTATGTTACAGACTTATTACAGGCATGTGATTTTTCCGTCTAAAGTCGGAACTCCGTCTTTTTTAATCTCTGGGGGGAAAAAAAATTATCTTCCGTTTTTCCGTTTTTTTTTCCGACCCTAAATCAAGATTCGAGACGTAGTTTATATTACGCCGTAGTTGATTGGTCGATATGTTCCTTGTGACCAATCAACTACATCTGTTATGAATGATGATGTTAATAACGTCATCATACCGCCATTTTCCATATGTAAACGATGTCGGTTCTCGAGAGAAAGGACGCTTTACGAGTAAAAGAAATTGATAAACATGTCAAAAATAAGTTTCGATGGGACTGGATGGAAAGGGAAATCACTGATACTGTTGGGAAGAAGGAAGTTACGACTTTGTTCGGTGATTTTATTCGGAAAATCGATCGTCCCGGAAAGGTTTTGTGCACGTGGTGTCATGATAATGTTGACTATGGATCACGAGGTTTCAAGGCTTTGGAAGTACATGCGAAACGCCAAAAACATATGAAACAACTTGAAGCAAGGAAAACAAACTTTTCACTAGCTTGTACTTTTGGATGTCAACCGAAAGTGACATGGAGAGGAAAGATCCACCCACAACCCACTTCAGTTGCAGACAGTGTTGTTAATAATGAGGTAAGCTAAAAAATATTTGCTTGCGAAATACGCATGTTTGTTTTAAATATTAACCAATTATTGCTTTGCGAAATATAAATGGGTTTTTCTAAAAATAAAAAGCCACGTGAAAATATATTATGAAATTACAGAAATTCAAAGAGTCGCATTATTGGATCCAGTTAACAATTTATTTGAAATAAATTTGCATATAATACTATTTTGTAATATTAAGTTCTTATGTAGTCTCTTCAAACTATTGTCAGTGGTGTAACAATCTTGAAGGTAAATATTTTCAGACTTGTTTCATGCAATATGTCAGTGTCCTCACATTATTATTATTTCCTATTTTCAAATATGAGTAAACAATACTAAACATGTTTAATTATTTTCATAAATGTATATCCTATTTTGGCGAAAAGAATGAAATGTTTACATTACATTACATGAACTGAAGTAATGTGGTAATACTGTAAATAAACTGTAGATAATAACACTGATCAATGTGACACCTGTGGATGTGAAATGAACACAAGATGTAAATATTAGTGACTAAATACTGTTGGGACTGAACCATATACAGTGATTCATTAGGGTAATTGGGTTATGCATGTTCTATTAATGATGTTTTCATGTCTTTAAACACTAAAATATTTTCTTCAAATGGTGCTGTCTTTGTTAATTTTAGCATGTTAAATTGGTGAAAAACCAGGAGCTTCGGGGGGCGTTGCCCCCCTTGTCCCCCCCACCAGGGCACCGCCCCAGACCCCCGGAAATTTTTTCAGTCTTTTTCATTGTGGTCAAATCACATGCCTGGTCCTTGTATGCACCATAGTTTGTTTACATGTACAACGTTCTCCGACACTGCCACAGAAAGACGTCTTTTATGCCACTCCTACTTTGTCTCATTTTGTCCACCAAATGTTTTATGCTGTGCGTGAATGCACAAAGGTGAGCTTTGATATCCTATTTTGGCGAAAAGAATGAAATGTTTACATTTGGTATTTTGTTATATTTATCCAAAAATCCAAAAAAGAAGCTACAAAAGCAGAGACCAAAAGGAAAATGCAGGCTGCTCAGAAATTTGCAAGGAAGGCTCATGTTAGGGCTCTCTGAGAAAGCTAATGTGTGAAATGAACTGAAGTAATGTGGTAATACTGTAAATAAACTGTAGATAATATCACTGATCAATGTGGATGTGAAATGAACACAAGATGTAAATATTAGTGACTAAATACTGTTGGGACTGAACCATATACAGTGATTCATTATTATAATTGGGTTATGTATGTTCTATTAATGATGTTTTCATGTCTTTAAACACTAAAATATTTTCTTCAAATGGTGCTGTCTTTGTTAATTTTAGCATGTTAAATTGGTGAAAAACCAAGAGCTTCCTGGACCTGGTCCCCCAGACCCCCGGAAATCTTTTCAGTCTTTTTCATTGTGGTCAAATCACATGCCTGTTATTACAGGATTGAGTGAATTCATTTGTGTCCTCAAAATTGTAAATACAATACCCCATAATGACAATGTAATTTACCTTTTTTTATTTTGCAAATTTGTTAAAATATTTTTAAAAAAAACACATGTACAAAAGTATTCACAGCCTTTGCTCTTTGCTTTGTCGATGCACCTTTGGCAGCAATTACAGCCTCGAGTCTTTTTGAATAAGATGCCACAAGATTGGGAAACCTATCTTTGTGCAGTTTCGCCCATTCCTCTTTGCAGCACCTCTTAAAATCCATCAAGTTGGGTGGGAAGCGTTGATTTTCATCCAGGATGTCTCTGTACGTTGTTGCATTTATCTGTCCTTCTATCCCAGGCCTGGGCAATTATTTTGACTCGGGGGGCCACATTTAGAGAAAAAAGTGTGTCTAGGGGCCGGTATATCTATTTTTAGGAACACTAATACAAAACACCACAATAATGTCTGATTGAATGCTAAAAACGTTATGACAGACCGCCTTAAAAAACATAATGGGATTTTACATTTTTCTATGAATGATAAAACACTGACTATTGACAAAATATGAATGTCACACCCCCTTTCGATCGACATATTTTACAATCAAGTGAAACGCAACAAAAATACTACAAACAGTGAAATATGAACGCGAAGGGTACAAAATAAATGACTGTTTTTTTTTTCAAACATGAGTTCAATCTTTGTCTCATCAGACCAGAGATTTTGTTTCTCATGGTCTGACAGTCTTTCAGGTGCATTTTAGCAAACCTTTTACGAATAAATGGCTTCTGTCTGGCCACTATATCATACAGGCCTGATTGGTGGATTACTGCAGAGATGGTTGTCCTTCTGGAAGGTTCTCCTCTCTCCACAGAGGAATGCTGTAGCTCTGACAGAGTGACCATCGGGTTCTTGGTCACATCCCTGACTAGACAAAGATGAATGCAGCAATGTACAGAGACATCCTATCCAACCTGGTGAATGGGTGAAACTGCCCAAAGATAAGTGTGCCGAGCTTGTGGCATCATACTCAAAAAGACATGAGGCTGCCAAAGGTGCATCAACAAAGTATTGAGCAGAGGCTGTGAAAACTTATGTACGTTGAATTTCTTTATTTCAAATAACTTTGCAGGATAAAAAAAAAAAAAAACGTTTTCACCTTGTCAATAGGGTTTGGTTTTTTTAGAATTTTGAAGACAAAAATTTACTTAATTTAATTTTGGAATAAGGCTTTGACATAACAAAATGTGGAAAAAGTGAAGTGCTGTTGATACTTGAGGTTGAGGTGGGCAGGGTCGGGGTGGGCGGGGCGGGCCGGGGTACGGAGTATATTTATAGCTAGAATTCACTGACATTCAAGTATTTCTTTTATATATATATACATATGTATATATATATATATATATATATATATATATATATTAGGGCTGCAACTAACGATTAATTTGATAATCGATTAATCTGTCGATTATTACTTCGATTAATAATCGGATAAAGGAGACAAACTACATTTCTATCCTTTCCAGTATTTTATTGAAAAAAACAGCATACTGGCACCATACTTATTTTGATTATTGTTTCTCAGCTGTTTATACATGTTGCAGTTTATAAATAAAGGTTTTTTGTTTTTTTTTTAATTTGTTTTTTTTTAAAAGCCTCTGCGCATGCGCATAGCATAGATCCAACGAATCGATGACTAAATTAATCGGCAACTATTTTTATAATCGATTTTAATCGATTTAATCGATTAGTTGTTGCAGCCTATATATATATATATTAGGGCTGATCGATTAATTTGATAATCGATGAATCTGTCGATTATTACTTCGATTAATCGATAAATAATCAGATAAAAGAGACAAACTAAATTTCTATCCTTTCCAGTATTTTATTGAAAAAAAAACAGCATACTGGCACCATACTTATTTTGATTATTGTTTCTCAGCTGTTTGTAAATGTTGCAGTTTATTAAAAAAATTTAAAAAATTAAAACTACTGCGCATGCGCTTAGCATAGATCCAACGAATCGATGACTAAATTAATCGGCAACTATTTTTATAATCAAATTTAATCGATTTAATCGATTAGTTGTTGCAGCCCTAATATATATATATATATATATATATATATATATATATATATATATATATATATATATATATATATATGTATATGTATGTATGTATGTATGTATGTATATATATATATATATATATATATATATATATATAAAATAAATATTTGAATTTCAGTGTTCATTTATTTACACATATACACACACATAACACTCCTCTCTACTCGTTGTTGTATTTGAAAGTGCAATGCTTTGCAGCCAGTAGCACAGCCTTTGTAGGAGCGTAGGTATGGGCAGCATCTGTGAAATTTAATTTGCAGGAATGTAGTGAGTTTAGGATTGAATTGTCCATCCTCGTTCTATTCTCTGTCACTATCTTTTTTTGGACATTACTACTTGCCGTAGTTTTGAAGCAATGCATGATGGGAATCCGGATGTTATGTGTCAGTGTATTTACATGCCGACTGGAATAAACACACGCTGAGCAATACCTCCGTGCCTGCCTACTTTATGGGTTATAGATAAACCTATGGATAACAGTGACATATATAATAGTCTCCTTCTTGTTGTGTGTGCAGTTGCGCACTGAGCTCCAAAGGCCGTAGATGTTATAACGTGACTGGGCCGGCACGCTGTTTATATGGAGGAAAAGTGGACGTGACGACAGGCTGTCCTCACTCAGGTCCAGGTGGAAATCGGGAGAAATTCGTGAGAATGGTTGTCCCGGGAGATTTTCGGGAGAGGCACTGAAATTCGGGAGTCTCCTGGAAAATTCGGGAGGGTTGGCAAGTATGACTTTACTGATCATCTAAATCTATCCCAAAAGTTCTGCTCTCTGAGTGTGTTATTTGTACATTTTCAGCTATTTATAGTGAAACGACATACAAAATATGCATTAAAAATGTGCAAATCTAAAAGGCAAATCAGCATCTAGGTTACAGTTTGCGCTGGTCTTTAGTGAAGATTGGCATTCAAAAACACAAATTGCCTTAGCTTTCGTTTCCTGTTGCTTATTTTCCTGACCTTTCCAGTATGTAGTCTCTAATTATGTAGCAAATTCTGCCTCTTCCCTCCCTTCTGTCCGTGTCCTCATGACTGTGCGGTGTGTGAGACCCCTCCCTGCCTTTTCTGCCCAGTGTCGACACACGGCAGCACGGTATTTGACTAATCAGGTGCGGCTTTAACAGAAAAAAGATGAGAGGAAACAACAGCTCCTATTTGACACTTTCACTTCAAAGAAAATGGCGTTGGGAGCCCATCACTATTCCTCTCAGAAAGCCTTACAAAGGTATTAGCCAAGGCCGCTCCTTTTACGCAGATCCCGTGATGTAAGAGTCGAGGTCGGTCCTCTTTTGTGTGAATACGCGCATGTGAAGTGTCAATGAATAAATGACAGGGCATATGAAATTTTACCACAAATAAATTCACAGCCTCTTCCTGCTCCGTCACTGATAAGAATGTAATGGCAAATTTACACTAACATACACAAAGTTTGTGAGCAGAAGTACTGCGTTTCAAATTCCAGCTGGGCAGGTGTCAGGAAAATATGTACATTTTTGTTTTAAATTTATTTTGCACAAAAAAAAAAAATATTGAAAAATATTTTTAAAAAAGCCCCATAAATTTGTTTTAGTACAAAACATGAATCAAATTTTAAATTCAAGTTTGATTTTTTTTTAAAGGAATTAAAATTAGTTTTACACAACATTTTTCAAAATGAAAAATTCTGCTTCGGGCCCCGGTATTAATTGATCATTTTATCAAATATTAAAGCCTGCATTTGATTAATCAATCAATCAATCAATGTTTATTTATACAGCCCTAAATCACAAGTGTCTCTAAGGGCTGCACAAGCCACAACGACATCGTCGGTTCAGAGCCCACATGAGGGCAAGGAAAAACTCACAACCCAGTGGGATGTCAATATGAATGACTATGAGAAACCTTGGAGAGGACCGCAGGTGACCCCCCAAAAGTCTAGCAGCCGCATTTTGTACCAACTGTAATCTTTTAATGCTAAACATAGGTTATATACATTAATTAATTATTTTACCAATAAATCTTATGGATGACTTGCTAGTTTTTGAAGTCAGAAGTCAATGACAAGCAGACTGTCGTGATCATGACTGTTTTGGACCTTTGTGTTGTTTTCCCTGTGTTTAATGTTTCTTCTTGTCCAACGCTCTTATTTTGGTTCCTCTTCCGGTTTTTGGTCTGTCTTGCTTTGACTTCATCACTTGTTCCAAGCACTTTTTTTCCACACCAGGGGCCTCATGTTTTAAGCTTCCGTGCGCACAAAAACCTGGCATACACCCTGTTAGAATAATTGTATCTAAGATATCACAAAAACTTTGTTTCAATGAGTTCCCAGCGAGAAGCAAAAACATGTCTTTGAACCTACCAAGAAGAAGGCTTGTAAAACTCCACTGTGTAGGGGGGAAGCAACATGAAGGTGTTCTGTTTTCTTTCATGTATTGTAATCAACAGAAAGATATTGTTTTAACCCAAGGACTACAAAGTGGAGAGAAGGCAGGATCTGCCCAAGTTCCAGACACCGCTTTTTTGAACTCTTTTACGAACCTTTCTTTGAACTGTTTTACGACCTTTTCTGTGAAGTGTTTACAACCTTTTCTTTTGAACTGTTCGGTAACCAAAGGCAACGCTGTTTACGATCCACGTCCCTTTGTAAGCAGCTGTTGCCATGTGGTCAGGGAAAGTCCAAATAAAGGAGGAGGCGTACAATCTTTCGCCAGAGCGTGCTGAGACACTGTGCAAGGGTACAGTGTCCAGGCGACTCTCCTCAAATTGAGCCAAATTTAATTCTGTCTCTGTTTAATTCTTTGCTTCTTCTCTTGTTTAATAGATGTCATCAGCGTTTAAACCTGACACTCCCCTTTTCACAGCAAAGTTGAGATGTATCAAGCGTGAACTTGACGTGGAAACGTGCACTGTCTCGCGTCGATACACAGAGGTGGACGTTCTGGCTTTGCCGACGTTTGATTCCAACAATGTAAAAAAAATAATTCACTTTTGCGGCAATGCATTTATTGCTTGATATTCATATTCATATTTGTGAGGACGTCTGTTAATTTACCTCGGCAATCATTTTGCTTGGCCAGTCGGACAGAACACAGCTGCCGGTGTTTGCGGCACACTGGCACGGTGAAGAAATTTAGTTACTTGAGTAGGGTTCATCTGTTAGTGTCCTTCCTTTTGATCCTGGTTTGTTGTTCAAAGCCCTTGGCGTGGCTTTAAGGGTTTTTGCCCTGCTTTGCTTAAGATTTCGGCAACCCAAAATGTTGAAAGAGCCATATTGGACCAAAAATAAAACAACCTGGAGCCACACAAACTTAAAAACCTTATATAAGTCTTGTAATAAAGGCAACACATGATGTTGACATTTAATTATTATTCTACACATTTTTGCAACTATGGAAAACATTAGTAAAATGGAGGCTTTTCAGAGGGTGAGATTACTTCTGGAAATTACTGGCTTAGAATGGCCAAAGGTGTGTCGAAGTTAAAGGCTGTCTTCTTCTAATGGATTTGTTACAATCTTTGGCAAGCTGGGTAACGTTTGCTATGGTCTGGAACAACATGGCACACAACAAACAGAACAACTATATACTATATGTACATGTGTCAAACGCGGAAAAAAATAAAATACACAGATGACATAAGTAAAGGAAATAAATCAGCTCAAATATACCTACAGAGGTACATTTGATGATGCAATATGTACATACAGCTAGCCTAAATAGCATGTTAGCATTGATTAGCTTGCAGTCATGCACTGACCAAATATGCCTGATTAGCACTCCAACAAGTCAATAACATCAACAAAGCTCACCTTTGTGCATTCACGCACAGCATACAACATTTGGTGGACAAAGTGAGACAAAGTACGAGTGGCATAAAAGACGTCTTTCTCTGGCAGTGTCGGAGAAAGTTGTACATGTAAACAAACTATGGTGCGTACAAGGACCGCCAAAATTAGTAGGACAAAACATATTAAAATAAAAATATTATTTCTTTGCCTATCTTTTTCCCATTTTCATACATTTTTGAAAAAGCTCCAGGGAGCCACTAAGGCGGCGCTAAAGAGCCGCGAGTTGCAGACCCCCACGGTAACCCATGATATACATCTCTAGCCATGCTGGAGCTTTCTTCTTTTTTACCCAATAAAATTACCTTTTATTAGGTATCGGACTGTCTGATTGTGGCGGTCCGCTCCCTGTACGATCAGTGTCAGAGCTTGGTCCGCATTGCCGGCAGTAAGTCGGACACGTTTCCAGTGAGGGTTGGACTCCGCCAAGGCTGCCCTTTGTCACCGATTCTGTTCATAACTTTTATGGACAGAATTTCTAGGCGCAGTCAGGGCGTTGAGGGGATCCGGTTTGGTGGCTGCAGGATTAGGTCTCTGCTTTTTGCAGATGATGTGGTCCTGATGGCTTCATCTGTCCAGGATCTTCAGCTCTCACTGGATCGGTTCGCAGCCGAGTGTGAAGCGACTGGGATGAGAATCAGCACCTCCAAGTCCGAGTCCATGGTTCTCGCCCGGAAAAGTGTGGAGTGCCATCTCCGGGTTGCGGAGGAGACCCTGCCCCAAGTGGAGGAGTTCAAGTACCTCGGAGTCTTGTTCACGAGTGAGGGAAGAGTGGATCGTGAGATCGACAGGCGGATCGACAGGCGGATCGGTGCGGCGTCTTCAGTAATGCGGACGCTGTATCGATCCGTTGTGGTGAAGAAGGAGCTGAGCCGGAAGGCAAAACTCTCAATTTACAATCGATCTACGTTCCCATCCTCACCTATGGTCATGAGCTTTGGGTTATGACCGAAAGGACAAGATCACGGGTACAAGCGGCCGAAATGAGTTTCCTCCGCCCGGGTGGCGAGGCTCTCCCTTAGAGATAGGGTGAGAAGTTCTGTCAACACCTCCACATCGAGAGGAGCCAGATGAGGTAGTTCGGGCATCTGGTCAGGATGCCACCCTAAACACCTCCCTAGGGAGGCGTTTAGGGCACGTCCGACCCGTAGGAGGCCACGGGGAAGACCCAGGACACGTTGGGAAGACTATGTCTCCCGGCTGGCCTGGGAACGCCTCGGGATCCCCTGGGAAGAGCTGGACGAAATGGCTGTGGAGGGGAAGTTTGGGCTTCCCTGCTTAGGCTGCTGCCCCCGCGACTTGACCTCTGATAAGCGGAAGAAGATGGATGGATGGATGGATGGATGAAAATTACCTTTTACCTGCACGTCGCCTAGTTGTCTCTGCATTTTATGGTGACACTAGGGTTGCCAAACGTCCCTCGAAAAACGTTCCATACATAGAGACAAAAGTACACGTTCTGTCTTATGCTGTCAGGGGACAAAATGTGTCTTCTATTTTGAGAGGTCTGGAGTACAACTATTGTTCAATTGATTTAAAATAGGTTTGGCAAGAAAAACCTTCACTTTTGATATGTTGCTGCATCAAACAAAATTGAGTTATACAAAGAAGAGAGAGAAAAATTGCAATTGCACAAAGAAAAGTGATGTCCAAGTTAACAGCAAATGCCTTCAGCAAGAAAGATGAATAGGTAAATGGGTCTTAATTCGCCATTGATGGCTGCAAGGAGCCTGTTCTCTGCAGCTTTGAAATTGATGTGCCACTTTCAAGTGAAGCTTAGTGTTGAGCTGGGCAGAACGTCGTCGTCTTGTGTGATAGATGTGGAATGGTGCAGTAATAGAGGGGATTTATATCTACAGCTCTCTGAAACGAGGCAATAAGTTGAGCATAATTGATAAATAAATGAATGGCTTCAATTCTTATGGGCTCCATCAAAAATCAATGTTAGTTTTTGAGTGACATAATGGGGTGTTCGCTATCTGTGAGATTAGAACTATAGTTCATATTGTACAATCCGTTTATCATTCATTGATTTGTTTTTCAAAATACAACCAAAACTTTTTTTTAAAAAAGAAATAACAACTTGTTTATTTAATATTTCTTTTCCCACCCGAAATGAAAAAACGGATAACGAACCAATTTTACAATTTACCAATTTGTGCACATTTGGAAAATGAATAAAACGGATAACGAGCGATCTTCCAATTGTCCATCTCTGATTTGACGCGAGCCATGTAACCCTGAAGTGAAGTGGGAAATTTGAAAAGCGGTTCGTTATCCGTGTTTTGTAATTTTTTTTTTCATTTTGGATGAAAAGAGAAATATTAAATAAACGAGTTGTTTAATTTTGAAAAACGAATGATACAAAAATGTTGTTGTACAAAGATATAAACAGTCTGTTATTTTACGGTATTTTGATCTGAACAAAAAGAATATCCACAAAAAAATATCTTAAATACATTTTAATTTGACAGAGTAGGTAAAATATTTGATCCTCGCATGAATTCTGACCCACACATTTATGCTCTACTGAAGCACAACTATGAGTCACTGCTTGTGTGATAATTACCATGACAACAGCTATATAGGTACATGCATGATCAATAGAGATGTCCGATAATATCGCACTGCCGATATTATCGGCCGATAAATGCTTTAAAATGTAATATCGGAAATTATCGGTATCGCTTTCAAAATTATCGGCATCGGTTTCAAAAAGTAAAATGTATGACTTTTTAAAACGCCGCTGTGTACACGGACGTAGGGAGAAGTACAGAGCGCCAAAAAACCTTAAAGGCACAGCCTTTGCGTGCCGGCCCAGTCACATAATGTCTACGGCTTTTCACACACACAAGTGAATGCAAGGCATACTTGGTCAACAGCCATACAGGTCATACTGAGGGTGCCCGTATAAACAACTTTAACACTGTTACAAATATGCGCCACACTGTGAACCCACACCAAACAAGAATGACAAACACATTTCGGGAGAACATCCGCACCGTAACACAACATAAACACAACAGAACAAATACCCAGAACCCCTTGCAGCACTAACTCTTCCGTGACGCTACAATATACACCCCCGCTACCCCCTACGCCCCCACCTCAACCTCCTCATGCTCTCTCAGGGAGAGCATGTCCAAAATTCCAAGCTGCTGTTTTGAGGCATGTTAAAAAAAATTATGCACTTTGTGACTTCAATAATAAATATGGCAGTGCCATGTTGGCATTTTTTTCCATAACTTGAGTTGATTTATTTTGGAAAACCTTGTTACATTGTTTAATGCATCCAGCGGGGCATCACAACAAAATTAGGCATAATAATGTGTTAATTCCACGACTGTATATATCGGTATCGGTTGATATCGGAATCTGTAATTAAGAGTTGGACAATATCGGAATATCGGATATTGGCAAAAAAGCCATTATCGGACATCTCAAATGATCAATCAATCAATCGTCCATAGAAGTTTTTGTATATCCCTTAATCACAATTGCCTCAAAGGGCTTCACAAACCACAACGACATCGCCTAATCTGAACCCACATCCTGGCAAGGAAAAAGTCGAAAATAGGAAAAAGAAGAAACCCCATGAGAACCATGACGATGGATGTTATTTTTAATTTTTTTGCATTCTAAATATTAAACAAATGCGATCAAAAGTCTTCTTAAGCCCTTAAAGAAACATCCAAACATCTCCACCGAGGTTTCATATACATGATGTAAGTATATATGTAACGTAATAACAGGCACATTTATAATAACATTTAATATTTACATATTTTGCTCATTTTAAGCACACATTCATTCAAAAACGCATCGCGACGTTTGCTTTTTTTTTTACTTCATCACTGATTACTCACTGCAGACTTTATGAGAGCCAACGACCGTAATAAAACATCACTTACTGTAGAAGGTCTGCTGGCATTAGGTTGCCGACTGCTATGATGTTCAGCTCAGTGGATTTGTGGTTAGAGTGTCCGCCCTGAGACTCGAAGGTTGTGAGTTCAAACCCTGGCCGAGTCATACCAAAGACTATAAAAAAAATGGGACCCATTGCCTCCCTGCTTGGCACTCAGTATCAAGGGGTTGGAATTGGGGGTTGAATCACCAAATGATTCCCGAGCACGGCGCACGCTGCTGCTCACTGCTCCCCTCACCTCCCAGGGGGTGAACATGGGGATGGGTCAAATGCAGAGGACACATTTCACCACACCCAGTGTGTGTGTGATGATCGTTGGGACTTTAACTTTAACTTTTATATTCCCATTTAGGTGAAGAATGTCTCATAATCATCACAAAGAAACGGGGTGGAGGAAGGGGTGGACAAGCCATTTTCGGGTCCTAAATGGCTGTCAAAGTGTACCAACTTATCGGAATACCTACTCAGACTTCTTCTGTCCAGGTGAGATGCATGATTTATGATCTAGAATAAACTTACAGGGAGCAAGGCATTTAAGCAATATTTCTTGTCTAAAAATGTGTTTTGGGCATACTTGCCAACCCTCCCAATTTTCCTGGGAGACTCCCGAATTTCAGTGCCCCTCCAGAAAATCTCCCGGGGCAACCATTCTCCCGAATTTCTCCCGATTTCCACCCGGACAACAATATTGGGGGCGTGCCTTAAAGGCACTGCCTTTAGGGTCCTCTACAACCTGACGTCGCGTCCGCTTTTACTCAATATAAACAGTCACATAATATAAGCGTTTTTTATGCACACATGAGTGAATGCAAGGCATAATTGATCAACAGTCATACAGGTCACACTGAGGGTGTTTACAAAGTACAAAGAAGAAGAACCATGATAAACATTCTGAATTTATTCCATCCATCTATTCTTTCATTCTCAAAATAATCTTACTTATCTCATTATATGTAATATGACTTACTTCACCAATTATTATGTATTTATTTATTTTTATTGTGATTACTTATGGAGTATATTGTGAATAAATTGAGAACAGGAAGTGAACAAAAGTTTTAGCAACTGTTGTGTAAAAGAAAAGGGGTAGGATTAAATAGGCTCTGCTTCTTCCTACTCCTTTTCGAACATGTTGAAAAGAGAAACTGGAAATTGTGATGTATCATGTTGTATGCTTGCATGTTCGAAATAAACTCAAACTCAAACTCAAGATAAATACAACAGAACAAATACCCAGAACCCCTTGCAGCACTAATTTTGACATGATGACTGTATAAAACAACAATATGGATATTTGGTTGTTTGATCACAGTTAGTGACATTAGCACGAACGCTGGCAATAGGAGAAAGCAGTTAACATCCCAGCTTTACAGAGGTCACAAAATAACCGATGGTTCCTAAATAATCCGATCGGTGCATCACTCTCGGCACCTTGGACTCGCGTTTGCTGGTGAGCGGTGTTGTACGGCTGCCAGAGGACAGAAGATAAGTGTCAAGAGGTTGTTGTCCCAGATGAGAAACTGTCGGGTGTGTTGCTGTGACGTTCAGCGCCGGTGACAGGTGAACAGCCGGTGTCATGAGCTAATGACAGGCTGTGGGCAGCAGGAATCTAACCCGAAGAGCACCTCTCAGTCAGCACGTCGGTGATTGAGCGAGGGCCTCCTTGCACCCTGTCACAGTTGCTGCAAGACAGCTGATTTCCAAAACCAACAGAAAAAGGTCATTGGAGCATCTTTATGGAACATATTCTGCCAAGGACAGTTTGTTTTTGGACGCAAGCTGATGTATTGTTGATACTCCATCCATGACAACAGGCACGGCGCTGGTCGCTTTTATACCGGCGCTGTATGTGACGCATTAGCGAATAATAAAACATGTCACATCTGTCCTTGCAAATTTTTCCACACAAGCATTTTTTTTTTTTTTTGTACATGTTATTGAAAGTGGCAAGTGGTGGGATTTGTATTCATGGACGAGGCCGCGCAGCTGCTCGCGAGCTCGCATCAAGCTGTTCGCGGTTCGGCGTCGGCTCGCATTTAGCATTTGGCCAACGGGAGATCTGAGACACTCCGCTTTGCAGCAACATGAGCAACGGTTACCGTTATTTGTCCTCCGTGTAAGCACATGCTTTTATTCATGGCTGCAAACATAAAACCTTGGGAGAATGTTTTATTACCGAATGCAAGAAACGTTTAAACAACATGGGGTGTTCTCTATTCAATAGGCAGATAACTCTCAGAGGTTAGGTATCTCTCTTTAGGAATGACATCACCAGTTTAAACAATATTAGTGAAAATTTTAATGAAACTAGAAAAGATCTCTGCCAGGCCTTAACTCTCCATAGTCAATAATCCTTAAGAACTGACCTGCGACTACATTTGTGTGCATAGTAGACATGCCATTTAATTCATGCACATCTCGCAAGTAGGCTAATAACTAGAGATGTCCGATAATATCGGTCTGCCGATATTATCGGCCGATAAATGCTTTAAAATGTAATATCGGAAATGACCGGTATTGGTTTCAAAATGATCGGTATCGGTTTCAAAAAGTAAAATGTATGACTTTTTAAAACGCCGCTGTGTACACGGACGTAGGGAGAAGTACAGAGCGCCAATAAACCTTAAATGCACTGCCTTTGCGTGCCGGCCCAATCACATAATATCTACGGCTTTTCAGACACACAAGTGAATGCAAGCCATACTTGGTCAACAGCCATACAGGTCACACTGAGGGTGCCCGTATAAACAACTTTAACACTGTTACAAATATGCGCCACACGGTGAACCCACACCAAACCAGAATGACAAACACATTTCGGGAGAACATCCGCGCCGTAACACAACATAAACACAACAGAACAAATACCCAGAATCCTTGCAGCACTAACTCTTCCGGGACGCTACAATATACACCCCCCGCTACTCCCTACCCCACCCCCCACCTCAACCTTCTTATGCTCTCTCAGGGAGAGTATGTCCCAAATTCCAAGCTGCTGTTTTGAGGCATGTTAAAAAAAAAATAATGCACTTTGTGACTTCAATAATAAATATGGCAGTGCCATGTTGGCATTTTTTTCCATAACTTGAGTTGATTTATTTTGGAAAACCTCGTTACATTGTTTAATGCATCCAGCGGGGCATCACAACAAAATTAGGCATAATAATGTGTTAATTCCACGACTGTATATATCGGTATCGGTTGATATCGGAATCGGTAATTAAGAGTTGGACAATATCAGATATCTGCAAAAAAGCCATTATCGGACATCTCTACTGTATTGTTACAGTAGGGTTAGGGTTCAAAGTTTCTCATTGTAGCCCATTGGGTTGAGTTTTTCCTTGCCCTGATGTGGGCTCTGAACCGAGGATGTCGTTGTGGCTTGTGCAGCCCTTTGAGACATTTGTGATTTAGGGCTATATAAATAGACTTTGATGATACACACGTCAATACAATATGTCTTTTAAACCTGCAAGAAATAGTGGAGAAGACATATGGACTCACTTCATCTTTGCCGTGGGAGACCAGAAGGAACGTAAACCCTATGGCTCGATTTTCTCCGGTAAAATACAGGAAACTTTAAGCGCCGCCTGCAGGCTAATCAATCGGACATCCACGCAATAGTAAGTAGGCCGGAGCTGATATTTTTAAAATTACTCATGCTGTACTGAATTAATGTTACTAATAAAGATGGGAGAGCAGGAGCAAGACTGCTTACTCTCCCATTAAAAGCTGTAAACGTGCCCTCTGTCTGACTTTTTAACACTTTAACATTTCTTTTAACTTGCAATGTTGCGATACCATGTACAAAATGAGAGGGAAAACACTGGAAACAAATCAAATTAAAGGCAGTTAAACAATAATAATCATTTTAAATAAACACCAAAATATATACTCTCTATTGCAGGGGTGTCCAAACTTTTTCCACTGAGGGCCGCACACGGAAAAATTTAAGCATGCGGGGGCCATTTTGATATTTTTCATTTTCAAACCATAACAAAATATGTTGAATTTTTTTTTTTAACCTTTAGGGCTACCGTGGACCATAAAGGGTCTCAGTCATTAAAACGTTAAAAATAAGTCAAATTATTATTTTTTTTTAATTATTTAACGCTTACAGTAAATCTCTATATCAACTTCAGGTTGATAAAAAGTAAAAATAAAAAAAAAAGGTTTTATGCCTTTTCTGTCAAAGACAACTTTGTTTTTTATAGCAAAACTGAAAATATGCACTATTTAGTAATTAAAGCTCTAAAAGATCAACAATTCAGGACACCATTGATTTTAATTCTTTAATATTTTTAAGAAATCAGTGAAAATATTAATAAAATCCCACTAAATGTGTTTGGGATCCAAAAGGTCCCCAACTCATAAAGTGATACATTTTTATTAGTTTTTTTTTACTTTCAACACTTAAGTTACGAGATCAACTTCAGATATATCTGTCGATTTTACGTTTTAACTATTATTTTGTTTGTTTTTATGCTCTTTTGTCAAAGAAAACTTTGATGTTTTTATATGGCAACCACACAATATATGCAATATTTTTTCCACATAAAACATTTTAAAGTGACATTTTTGAAGTAATTGGAGCCTTGAATAGGTCAATAATTCATTATAACATAGATTTTTTTTTTTTTTTTTTTTTGAGCAATAGCAAAAAAAAGAAAAATAAAGAAAGACAAAAGAAAAAAAACAGCCTGCATGGCAGCTTTGTGTCAACATTGCAACTTTTTCTCGTTAGATTTCACCTCATTACACTTTTTTAAATGTTTTTTTTTTATTTTTGCAATACTATCAATTTTGCAATTTTTGCAGAATGTGTGGCGGGCCGGTAAACAATTAGCTGCGGGCTGCAAATGGCCCCCGGGCCGCACTTTGGACACCCCTGCTCTATTGGAATGGAGACTTTTCAGCACAGGATAAATGACTGTTTCAACAGAAGCCACAGTGGCAAAATGACAATGAAAAGTGCTAAACATTTGTCTCACATAATATATATTAACAAACTCCACCTTCACATGAAGAGAAATCGATAAAAGTGAACATATTTTTGTGCCAGGACTGGAATCCAATGTAACTTTTATACCAGTGTTAACTAAGCAGCATAGGGTAATCAGTATTGACCCTCATCCCCAAGTGGTTTGCTCACACAGCTGTGCACTTTCAAGTTAGCCAGAAAAAAAACTGAACGTTTATAAAATGTATAAAAATTATGTCAGTAAAATAAAAGTACCAGTAAATGACCTATTGATGCAGCCCGAGGGTAACATAGTTATTTAAGCGGCGGGGTGTCGGTGGAGTGGCCATGCCAGCAACTTGAGGGTTCCAGGTACAATTCCCGCTTCCGCTTTCCTAGTCACTGCCATTGTGTCCTTTAGCAAGACACTTTACCCACCTGCTCCCAGTGCCACAAACACTGGTTTAAATGTAACTTAAATATGTAGATCAGGGGTCTCAGACACGTCATTTTGCGGCCCGCACCTTAATATGAAAATGTAATGTTAGTGAGGCCCGCGAGTTTTATATGAATGCCGCTTGACAGCGTCATACTTGCCAACCCTCCCGATTTTTCCGGGAGACTCCCAAATTTCAGGGCAACCATTCTCTCGAATGTCTGCCGATTTTCACCCTAACAACAATATTAAGGGTGTGCCGTGATGGCACTGCCTTTAGCGCCCTCTACATCCTGTACAAACAGCGTGCCAGCCCAGTCACATGTTGAATTTGGCTTCTGTACACACACGTAAGTGAATGCAAGACATACTTGGTCAACAGCCATACAGGTCACACTGAGGGTGCCCGTATAAACAACTTTAACACTGTTACAAATATGCGCCACACTGTGAACCCACACCAAGCAAGAATGACAAACACATTTCGGGAGAACATCCGCACCGTAACACAACATAAACACAACAGAACAAATACCCAGAATCCCATGCAGCCCTAACTCTTCCGGGCTAGAATATACACACCAGCTACCACCAAACCCCGCCGCCCCAACACCATAATAATAGTCGTATGTTGAAGCACATCAAGCGGTGCGGCTTCATAGCTTACCAAAGTCGTACTAAAACATTTTGATAGATTTTTGAGCGCTGTGTGTATTGTTCTATATTTTCAATGGAACATTTAAAATGTTGGTGTTGTTTACTTGAGACCCATCATAGTGCAGGATACACTTACCTCTTGTGTTTGACTGCCATCTACTGGTCACACTTATCATTAAACCATGTAGCAAATAAAATAGCTTTGAGGTGGGTGAGCTCAACCAAACGTATTCCTTACATTAGGCACACCGGGTTATAAAGCGCTTAGTTAATGGCTTACTGGTTGTATAATAAGGCCATGCAGAATAGATAGATAGATAGATAGATAGATAGATAGATAGATAGATAGATAGATAGATAGATAGTACTTTATTGATTCCTTCAGGAGAGTTCTCTCAGAGAAATTACAATTCCAGCAGCACTGTACAGATTTGAGAACTAATTTAAAAAGTAAATAATGGGGGTATAAATGGAAATAAAATAGAAAATATAACAATAATAATACAAATAAAAAGCAACAATAAATATAACAGTAAAAAAAATATAACAGTAAAAATAAGAATATAACAAGAGAAACTAGGCAGTAGTGACCATGTTATGAAAATGTATTGCACTTTTTTTTTTTATTGTTATTGTTTTGCACCCCCTGCCATCTTAGTACCCTTAGTACAGTCTGATGGTGTGTGGGACAAAGAAGGACAATAAGGCATTAATAAGTACTTAATAATGACTAATTAAGAGCCAATATGTTACTAATTTGCATGTTAATAAGCAACTAATTAATGGTGAATATGTTCCCCATACTAAAGTGTTACCCAAGTTAGACATATGAAGATTATTAAAATACAAAAAAAATGAGTATACAGTAAATAAATAGAACTAAATAAAATCTTGCATAACTAATAGGATAAAAAGTAAAATCCAAATTACTTCAATAAAATAATTAATATCAGGTAAAAAAGCCAAATCAAAAAGGTGGGTCTTAAACCTGCTCTTAAAAACATGGAACGTTCTCCGAATCCCTGACGTCCTCCGGCAAGCTGTTCCGTAGACGGGGGCCATAATGGTGGAAAGATGCCATCCCCTGACTTTGTGTCCTGACTTTTGTAATAATTAGGAGATGAGTGCAGGAGGATCTCAGGGCCCGGGAAGGTTCATAGGGTAAAAGCAAATCTGAAAGATAAGAAGGCCCAATACCATAAAAAACATTTTATAAACCATAAGAAGAACCTTAAAATTGATCCTGAAAGACACTGGGAGCCAATGCAGAGATTTTAAAACTTGTGTAATGTGAGCCCGCCTTCTGGTCTTCGTCAGGACACGTGCCGCTGAATTTTGAAGAAATAGCAAAGGTGTAATAACCTTTTTAGGAAAACCAGAAAGCAGGGTGTTACAATAATCTATACGACTTGTAATAAAAGCATGCATTAGAGCAGTGGTTCTTAACCTGGGTTCGATCGAACCCTAGGGGTTCGGCGAGTCGGCCTCAGGGGTTCGGAGGAGCCTCCGCCGCGGAGGTCAAGACACACCCGACTCATCGTGTAAATAAAAACTTCTCCCTATCGGTGTATTATGGATACCCCCAAACAATGTTCCCTCTAATTTTCCATATGCATGGACCTACTCAGTGGCCTAGTGGTTAGAGTGTCCGCCCTGAGATCTGTAGGTTGTGAGTTCAAACCCCGGCCGAGTCATACCAAAGACTATAAAAATGGGACCCATTACCTCCCTGCTTGGCACTCAGCATCAAGGGTTGGAATTGGGGGGTTAAATCACCAAAAATGATTCTCGGGCGTGGTACCGCTGCTGCCCACTGCTCCCCTCACCTCCCAGGGGGTGTACAAGGGTGATGGGTCAAATGCATAGGACAAATTTCACCACACCTAGTGTGTGACAATCATTGGTACTTTAACTTAGATGTGCACACTGTGGCCACACCAGCAACACATCTGTCCCAAACCTGACTAAATACCAAGTTAATGACCCCAAAAGGGACAAGCGGTAGAAAATGGATGGATGGATGGATGTTTTATTATTATAATCAAATGACAGCAGTCATTTCCATGGGATTATTTTCTAAAATAAGTGTTTTGGCCCACTTACAATGACAAAAAATATAGTTTTTCATGAGCTGTGTACTAGTATTGTATGTCTGGCTGGGGGTCCTGCTTTGGAAAGAATTTGTACCCCTTTCCGATATCGCATTTCGTTCCCACTAAAACATTCACATGTTGCACAATGAGATGTAAACATGGGATCATGTGTACATTCCTGTGTTTGTAAAATATATCTTTATTAGTATTTCTTTAGTATAATATTAATCATTTCATGATTAGTATTTATAAATTAAGAATAAATTAAGAAAAAAAAATTTTATTTTTCACTAAAGAAGGGTTCGGTGAATGCGCATATGAAACTGGTGGGGTTCAGTACCTCCAACAAGGTTAAGAACCACTGCATTAGAGTCTCCGTGTTGCCCTGAGAGAGAATCGGGAGGAAGGGGGTTAAATGTCTGCTGATTGACTGTGAGTTTGATCGTCAAATTAGACTCCTGAATCGTTGACTATTTTAAGACAACTACCACTTTTCACAAAATAAGTAATCGGACTGACATGAAGAAATCCACAAAGTCAGAAAAAAACATGTATTACAGCAGTGTTGAAGCAAACGGGCCCAAGTGTATAAGCTTAGTGTGAGCAGAAGTCCTGACCTGGAAAGGAAGGGAGAATTGTTCCCAAGCTGGGTACAAATTGTCTTGTTTAAGTACAGCTGTGACAACGAATTGCATTCTGTAGGTGGGAATGTGAAGTGAATGGTTGTCTCTTATTGATTGGCAGGTTATCAGTCCATGATGTTACAAGAAATCAATTGGCCCAGCTTCCCTGTGGCCCCAAAAAGGATATGGAAAATGGATAAGTGGATGTTGGTACTAACCTCAGGTCTGTGGATAGTCCCCTCAGAATTAAAAGATGAGCTCAAGTCTATTCCAACACTTATCTTCATGACCTCTTGCTGTACAGCAGCTCTGTGGGGATCAAACGGATTAACCACCTCCTCATGGGTAAGACGATTCATAATAAACAGCAGCGTTACTTTTGAAACACCCGTGAAAAGTACATTAGCATTGAAATGAGGCCGCACTTTTGCCAGGAGAAACTTCGAGGTCACGCCGAGACAAGAGATGAATCCTGCTGGGAGGGATTTAGATGTCTCCTCCACGCCTCAGTGGGTCAGCGTCGGTAATGTCAACAGTGGTAAAGTCGAGCTTTGTTTACACAGAGGAGGGGATCCTATTTGTGAATTGAAGTGTCAGAAGCCATCCACTTTGGACAGACTAGTACCGTATTTTTCGGACTATAAGTCGCAGTTTTTTTCATAGTTTGGCCGGGGGTGCGACTTGTACTCAGGAGCGACTTATGTGTGAAATTATTAACACAATACCGTAAAATATCAAATAATATTATTTAGCTCATTCACGTAAGAGACTAGACGTATAAGATTTCATGGGATTTAGCGATTAGGAGTGACAGATTGTTTGGTAAACGTATAGCATGTTCTATATGTTATAGTTATTTGAATGACTCTTACCATAATATGTTACGTTAACATACCAGGCACGTTCTCAGTTGGTTATTTATGCGTCATATAACGTACACTTATTCAGCCTGTTGTTCACTATTCTTTATTTATTTTAAATTGCCTTTCAAATGTATTTTCTTGGTGTTGGGTTTTATCAAATAAATTTCCACAAAAAATGCGGCTTATATATGTTTTCTTCCTTCTTTATTATGCATTTTTGGCCGGTGGGACTTATAATCCGGAGCGACTTATAGTCCGAAAAATACGGTATATATATATATATATATATATATATATATATATATATATATATATATATATATATATACACTACCGTTCAAAAGTTTGGGGTCACATTGAAATGTCCTTATTTTTGAAGGAAAAGCACTGTACTTTTCAATGAAGATAACTTTAAACTAGTCTTAACTTTAAAGAAATACACTCTATACATTGCTAATGTGGTAAATGACTATTCTAGCTGCAAATGTCTGGTTTTTGGTGCAATATCTACATAGAGATACATTTCCAGCAACTATCACTCCAGTGTTTTAATGGTACAATGTGTTTGCTCATTGGCTCAGAAGGCTAACTGATGATTAGAAAACCCTTGTGCAATCATGTTCACACATCTGAAAACAGTTTAGCTCGTTACAGAAGCTACAAAACTGACCTTCATTTGAGCAGATTGAGTTTCTGGAGCATCACATTTGTGGGGTCAATTAAACGCTCAAAATGGCCAGAAAAAGAGAACTTTCATCTGAAATTTAGCAGTCTATTCTTGTTCTTAGAAATGAAGGCTATTCCACAAAATTGTTTGGGTGACCCAAAACTTTTGAACGGTAGTGTATGTATATATATATATATATATATATATATATATATATATATATATATATATATATATATATATATATATATATATATATATATATATATATATATATATATATATTAGAGATATTATCGGCCGATAAATGCGTTAAAATGTAATATCGGAAATTATCGGTATCGTTTTTTTTATTATCGGTATCGTTTTTTGTTTTTTTTTGTTTAGTTTTTAATTATTTATTTTTTTATTAAATCAACATAAAAAACACAAGATACACTTACAATTAGTGCACCAACCCAAAAAACCTCCCTCCCCCATTCACACTCATTCACACAAAAGGGTTGTTTCTTTCTGTTCTTAATATTCTGGTTCCTACATTATATATCAATATATATCAATACAGTCTGCAAGGGATACAGTCCGTAAGCACACATGATTGTGCATGCTGCTGGTCCACTAATAGTACTAACCTTTAACAGTTAATTTGACAAATTTTTATTAATTACTAGTTTCTATGTAACTGTTTTTATATTGTTTTTAATTTATTTATCTTATTTTATTAATTTTTTTAAAAAGTACCTTATCTTCACCATACCTGGTTGTCCAAATTAGGCATAATAATGTGTTAATTCCACGACTGCATATATCGGTTGATATCGGTATCGGTTGATATCGGTATCGGTAATTAAAGAGTTGGACAATATCGGAATATCGGATATCGGCAAAAAGCCATTACCGGACATCCCTAATATATATATATACATATACATATATTTATTTATATATATAGCCCGGCCCCTGGCCAAATGTTTTTAACCCTATGGGGCCCCCTGGTCAAAAAGTTTGGGGACCCCTGCTCTAGACTGTAGACTCTTGCCCTCCACCTGAAACCCGGAAGTGCCACTTCGTCACGTAATTGCAACCCAGCAGTATCCATAAATGGTGAGGTTTTACTCGAAGACTTTTGCACGAGTCAGCCATCGTAGTCAGACGCTATAGTCAATAAGTTCATTCTTTTTCTCCTGTTGTGGGGCAGACTGGCTCGTACGTGCACATTTCTAATACAAAGTAGCGTATAGTACTAACTTATATACAGTATGTCAGTAGACTCAATATAGAAGTACCAAAAACTACAACAAAGATGATGGGGTGAAGAATGCTGTCGAAGTGGAGGCACGTAAGACAAAACGACGCATCCTGTCAGAAAGCGGCTTGAAGACAGTCTGTAAAACAAAATCTATGCAACATTTTGACCAAAGAAACCACCATTACATGTTATGTAGGCCTCAAGGAAGTGTTGTAATGTAGAAAATAAATCGTAATATGGCCCCTTTATGCTTGTACTTATTTATACAAACACCACATTCCCCTTCACACCTTCCAAACAATTTGTTCTTGGACTTTTCTGCTGGAATGTATATTTCATGAAAGGCTTAAACAAACACCTTCTTGCACCTAATGCCACAGTTCATTGCTGTGTAATCTTCCAAACTAATGCGACAATGTTTGTTTTGAATATACAAGCGTACAATATCCAGTCAACTGTGTGACTGGCAGAATTACAGCAGCGAGAAAGTGAGAAGTGGGAAATTTGTCTTGGTTCTTTAGCCACGCCACGTGCATTGTATCACAACCTGCAAGACAGCAGCCAACACATTATCTAAGGTACAGTGTTTTTCAAACTTTTTGGAACCAAGGCACATTTTTTTTCATTGAAAAAAAACTCGAGGCACACCACAAGCAGAAATTATTCCAAAATGAAACTCAGTAGCCGATATTGACGATAAAAAGTCGTTCTCGCAATTGTTGGATATGAATTTAAACCATAACCAAGCATGCATCACTATAGCTCTTGTCTCAAAGTAGGTCTACTGTCACGATTTGTCACATCTTGTCGTAACTTATTTTGAGTTTTTTGTTGTTTTCCTTTTAGTTCTTGTCTTGCGCTCCTATTCTGGTGTTTTTTCCTGTTTTGTTGGTATTTTCCTGTTGCAGTTTCATATCTTCCTTGAGCGCTATTCCCCGCACCTGCTTTGTTTTCGCAATCAAGACCATGAAAGTTGTGCGGACGCTATCCTTTTTTGTGGGGACATTGTTGATTGTCATGTCATGTTCGGATGTACTTTGTGGACGCCGTCTCTGCTCCACACGCTGTAAGTTTTTGCTGTCGTCCAGCATTTTGTGTTTTGTTTACTTTGCAGCCAGTTCAGTTTTAGTTTCGTTTTGCATAGCCTTGCCTAAGCGTCTGGGTCTTTTCTTAGCGGCACTCGCCTTTTGTTTATTTTTGGTTTAAGAATTAAACTTTGAACTAGAGATGTCCGATAATATCGGCCGATAAATGCTTTAAAATGCAATATCGGAAATTATCGGTATTGGTTTCAACCTCCCGATTTTCCCGGGAGACTCCCGAATTTCAGTGCCCCTCCCGAAAATCTCGCGGGGCAACCATTTTCCCGATTTCCACCCGGACAACATTTTTGGGGGCGTGCCTTTAGCGTCCTCTACAACCTGTCGTCACGTCCGCTTTCCCTCCATACAAACAGCGTGCCGGCCCAGTCACATAATATATGCGGCTTTAACACACATATAAGTGAATGCAAGGCATACTTGATCAACAGCCATACAGGTCACACTGAGGGTGACCGAATGAACAACTTTAACACTGTTACAAATATGCGCCACACGGTGAACCCACACCAAACAAGAATGACAAACACATTTCGGGAGAACATCCGCACCGTAACACAACATAAACACAACAGAACAAATACCCAGAACCCCTTGCAGCACTAACTCTTCCGGGACGCTACAATATATATGGAGCTGTTGTTTTGAGGCATGTTTAAAAAAAATAATGCACTTTGTGAAAGTCATAGTATAGTATTTCCCATAGTTGTTGTGGGTATTAGGATTATCTCAGGGAGAGCATGTCCCAAATTTCAAGCTGCTGTTTTAAGGCATGTTAAAAAAAATAATGCACTTTGTGACTTCAATAATAAATATGGCAGTGCCATGTTGGCACTTTTTTCCATAACTGGAGTTGAAGTTGTTCTCTTATTTTGGAAAACCTTGTTTTTGATTGATTGATTGATTGATTGATTGATTGATTGATTGAAACTTGTATTAGTAGATTGCACAGTACAGTACATATTCCGCACAATTGACCACTAAATGGTAACACCCGAATAAGTTTTTCAACTTGTTTAAGTCGGGGCATCACAACAAAATTAGGCATAATAATGTCTTAATTCCACAACTGTATATATCGGTATCGGTTGATATCGGAATCTGTAATTAAGAGTTGGACAAAAGCGTAAAAATCGGATATCGGCAAAAAAGCCATTATCGGACATCTCTACTTTGAACCTTTTTACCTGCACACTGCCTCCCGCTATCGTTTGCATATTGTGATCACGACACGTATTCCCGACATCTACAAAGCAATTAGCTACCTGCTGCCACCTACTGATATGCAAGAGGATAACATGGTGACTCTGCCCAGCTCTAGACAGCACAGACACTCAACAACGGCACATTATTTGCGGATTATAGTTACTTGTGTGCAAAAAATATTTTTAACCCAATTAGGTGAAATTACATCATCTCCCACGGCACACCAGACTGTATCTCACGGCACACCAGTGTGCCGCGGCACAGTGGTTGAAAAACACTGATCTAAAGGTACTGTGTGCAGCTCAAACACCCCAAACTACCTAATACATACATAGCTCTGTTTAAAAATCAATGTGCAACAAAAATGCAAATACGTAGGAGACTTTAGAAGTCATCATATATTGCCAATCCTGGCTTATCTGCTGCTGCTTAATGGCTTTATAGACACATATATACTTTTTTTTTCATAAATGTGCTCAATTTGCAGCGAGGGACTCTAAAGCTCCAAACACAGGCCACCAGCTCACACTCTGTATGCACAACATGTGACGGATCACTGACAGTCTAACTACACTCGCTTGTTCATAAACCGTCTGTTGGGATATTTGCTCTCCAATCTTTTTCCCGGGCAGGGTGGCTCATCCCAAAACAATTGAGTTTTTCACTGGATCACAACCAAACCGTGACACCAACCCGATTAAATTCTCAAGGACTGCTTTATTTTTCATCAACACCATAAACCTTATGCTGCCATAGTCGGGGACGAAATTTGGATTTCAGAAGTACCGGGGACACAACTGGCTTAAAAATGGGGGTGTGGTTTGTAATTTAAAGTTAAAGTACCAATTAGGGATGTCCGGTAATATCGGACTGCCGATATTATCGGCCAATAAATGCTTTAAAATGTAATATCGGAAATTATCGGTATCGGTTTCAAAAAGTCAAATGTATGACTTTTTAAAACACCGCTGTGTACACGGACGTAGGAAGAAGTACAGAGTGCCAATAAACCTTGAATGCACTGCCTTTGCGTGCCGGCCCAGCCGCATAATATCTACGGCTTTTGACACACTCACAAGTGAATGCAAGGCATACTTGGTCAACAGCCATACAGGTCACACTGAGGGTGGCCGTATAAGTTAAGTTAAAGTACCAATGATTGTCACACACACACACTAGGTGCGGCGAAATTCATCTCTGCATTTGACCCATCACCCTTGATCACCCCCTGGGAGGTGAGGGGAGCAGTGGGCAGCAGCGGTGGCCGCGCCCGGGAATCATTTTTGGTGATTTAACCCTCAATTCCAACCCTTGATGCTGAGTGCCAAGCAGGGAGGTAATGGGTCCCATTTGTATAGTCTTTGGTTTGACTCGCCCGGGGTTTGAACTCACGACCTACCGATCCCGGGGCGGACACTCTAACCACTAGGCCACTGATTTGACTTGGAATGTTTGATGCTTATAATTCCGGATGTTCACGAACGCAACCTTACTTGCCGTAACTGTCATTGGTGCATGATGGCCAGGCTAGCGTTGCGACGCTGGCGGTGTTATGAGGGCTGTTGTTGGCGTGTTAAAGTTGGCAATACATCTTAAAAAGAGCCTCAGACTCTGTGATGCCATTACGGATCCGGGTTCCGGTGCCAATCCCTCGGCCGCACTACCTCAAACTTGGACTTCAGAAGGGCGAACCTCAATCAAGGGTAACATAACGGCGTGACTCAGTTGGTAGAGCGGTCATGCCAGCAACTTGAAGGGTTATAGGTTCGATTCCAGCTTCCGCCATCCGAGTCGCTGCCGTTGTGTCTTTGGGCAAGACACGTTACCCTTGCTCCCAGTGCCACCCACACTGGTTTAGATGTAGATCATGGGTTTCACTATGTAAAGCGCTTTGAGGTTTAGACAGAAAAAGCGCTATATAAATATTATTCACATATAATCTAAATATCAAATAAATATTTGTAGATAGAAATGTTATAAATATATCTTCTGCATGATTACAGTTTTTTTTAATAGTTTCTTTAGTAAAACTTGCTTAATTTGAACATTTCCTGATTAAATATAGAAGGGAAACCTGAGTTGAGTCTTTCCTCTATTACCTTCTGAATGTGCACTCCTTCATAATTGGGTTAGATGGCACGTTGCATGTTTCTGTTTGTCAGCATGTCGCCAATATAATAAAAGTTCCTGGAACATTAATTATACACCATGACTTTCTACCGCCTATATAATGTCTTTGATGTAAGCGTGACATCGTTATTCTTGCTAATTGCTCGTGATTGCATTTAACCGCTTTCTCGTCGGCTGCTTCTCTGCTTTTTTTTTTATTGTGTATTGCAACCGCTGGAGTCAGTGCTAGCCCTGAGCCACGTTGGTGAGGATTGCGAGTGGTTAGGGTCCATTGCTGCACACCCACAATTTTGGGCGTGTTGAATGCAACAACCGGATACTGACGTCCATCCATCCATCTATCTTTTTCCGCTTAGCAGAGGTCGGGTCGCGGGGGCAGCAGCCTAAGCAGAGAAGCCCAGACTTCCCCCTCCCCAGCCACTTCGTCCAGCTCTTCCAGGGGGATCCCGAGGGAGCGATAGTCTCCCCAACGTGTCCTGGGTCTTCCTACCAGTCGGACGTGCCCTAAACATCTCCCCAGGAAGGCGTCCGGGGATACTGACGTATGCACTCCAAATGCTAATTGTAAGTATTGAAGAGAGCAGATTGAAACGAGTGTCCGCCCTGAGATCGGTAGGTTGTGAGTTCAAACCCCGGCCGAGTCATACCAAAGACTATAAAAATGGGACCCATTACCTCCCTGCTTGGCACTCAGCATCAAGGGTTGGAATTGAGGGTTAAATCCATGGGGCGGCATGGCGTAGTGGGTAGAGCGCCCGTGTCAGAAACCTGAGGGTTGCAGGTTCGCTCCCCGCCTCTTACCATGCCGTTGTGTCCTTGGGCAGGACACTTCACCCTTGCCCCCGGTGCCGCTCACACCGGTGAATGAATGTTGAATGAATGATAGGTGGTGGTCGGAGGGGCCGTAGGCGCAAATTGGCAGCCACGCTTCCGTCAGTCTACCCCAGGGCAGCTGTGGCTATGAAAGTGGCTTACCACCACCAGGTGTAAATGAATTATGGGTTTTTAACATGTAAAGCAACTTTGGGTACTTAGAAAAGCGCTATATAAATCCCAGGTATTATTATTATTATTATTAAATCACCAAAAATGATTCCCGGGCGCGGCACCGCTGCTGCCCACTGCTCCCCTCACCTCCCAGGGGGTGAAAAAGGGGATGGGTCAAATGCAGAGGACAAATTTCACCACACCTAGTGTGTGTGTGTGACAATCATTGGTACTTTAACTTTAACTTTAGGTAGCGTTTACATGGTACAGGACTGGAAACTATGACGTAATAAACGCAGAGCATTGTGGGTCTTGCGGGCTTTTGAATAGCTTATTTAATGCAAATGTAGTTATTTTCCTTGAAGATTTCAAAACATGGCGCAATTGTTGTCATATTCGCTTCAGGGAAGAAAAAGATTTGGTGAGTTTTTTCTCATTTCTAGCGTGAAAGCAAAGCCAAGGAAGTCAGGTTAGTGAGCTTATAAAGAGATGGCGAATAGTCTGAATAGCAGCCGCGAGACGATCAAACATGACTTTGTAGAAATTATTGGAAACTCAAGACAGCCATGACATTATGTTCTTTACAAGTGTATGTAAACTTTTGACCACGACTATAATAATAATAATAATAGATTTTATTTGTAAAAAGCACTTTACATTGAGTAAACAACCTCAAAGTGCTACAGTGTATTAAAAAAATAAAAAGATAATAAAAAAATAAAATAAAATCCAAAACAGCCAAATAGCTAGAACTATTATACATATATCTAAAAAAAAGTTTTTTTTAAAAAGAAGGGTTTTTAAGCCTTTTTTAAAAGCATCCACAGTCTGTGGTGCCCTCAGGTGGTCAGGGAGAGCGTTCCACAGACTGGGAGCGGCGGAGCAGAAAGCCCGGTCTCCCATTGTTCGTAGCTTTGTCCTCTGAGGTTGGAGGACAAAAAAACGACACCTCTGCTCCGCCTGTCCGGAGCGGAGGTGTCGTGTGGAGGATTTGGGGGTGAGTAGTTCTTTGAGGTAGAGGGGGGCATTTCCATGGAGGCACTGGTGGGTTATTACGACTGTATGTATCATCAACGTTGTGCCTGCTGGGGATTGCGAAATGACATGCCCTTTGTAGCCCTATAGTAGTTGGTAACATAGCCGTTAGCATGTGGTTGACAGAACATATGTGCTGTTTTTGGTTCAAATATGTTTTCTTCTGTTGCCATGTTGAACAACTGGGCAATGTTGTTCGGAATTACGCGGCGGCATCACCATGGTAACAAGGGAGCCCTCTTCTCGATCACATCCACGGTGACCTCAGAGTCCCCCTCCATTTGTTGTGTGCAAGGGGGGCGGGTGTCATCGATTACTTGCTGGAGGAGCAATCGCGATAAATAAATGACTTGTGTTTAGCGAATGGAGCGACCACGCTGTGAGTTGAACTTTTGGACTTTGTATTTTATTTCCGTTATGAATTAGTTGTCACTAAGAAGTTGTAAATTGTCATCGGATTAGTCATTCCGTAACTTGGCTATGTTACATGCCAGAGGTGTGCGGATGGATCCATGTAGTATCGATACAGAGGATATGTATAGTCTCAGAATCACATCGATACTAGTGTCATGAAATTGATATTTTTCAGTGCTCGCCTACATTTATTTCCACAATATTCTGGGTCTCGCCGTCTCTGTTTCCACCTCTCATCGACCAGTAAGTTGCAACAATGTTGCAGTCAATGCAAGCCCTGTATTTAATTGGTATCGGATCATAACACAATTCGCACTACCGAGCATCGTACAATCGGCTTAGTGTGAGTCGACCCACTCACCCTTTGACTGATGTAAAAAGGATAATGCTAATATTATTATTGATATTTTTATAAGTTATGTAAAAATGTGTATTTGCCATAAATAATCAGGTATGAACAATACACACAAAGACTACAATCTTGTTCAATAAATTATGTTCAATAGTTATGTGTGTTCATATGAAAATTGTAGTGACGACTATGACTGGTTTGATATGGATTAGCAATCACAACAGGGTGTCGGGTCAGGACAGCAATTATTCGTTCAGGTGAGTGCAGGAGAAATAATAGATTGTCCAAGTCCAGACTTGCAGGTTCAATTGTATATTGAAGACATGCATGAGTTGTTCGTTTGCGTGTGTGTGGTTTCCAATATACAAACAAATACAATCATTATAAATCAACTAGAGTGACCACAGTGCAATGAAATATAGGCAGAAGCCTGCAACAGGGCTGTTAAATATACATCACTTAGCTGTGTATTAGAGATGCGCGGTTTGGGGACACAACCGCGGAGTCCGCGGATAAACCGCGGGTCGGGCGGGTGACATGACGAAAAAAATAGATTTTAAATAGATTCGGGCGGGTGGCGGTTGAACCAATTTGGAAATATATATATACACTACCGTTCAAAAGTTTGGGGTCACATTGAAATGTCCTTATTTTTGAAGGAAAAGCACTGTACTTTTCAATGAAGATAACTTTAAACTAGTCTTAACTTTAAAGAAATACACTCTATACATTGCTAATGTGGTAAATGACTATTCTAGCTGCAAATGTCTGGTTTTTGGTGCAATATCTACATAGGTGTATAGAGGCCCATTTCCAGCAACTATCACTCCAGTGTTCTAATGGTACAATGTGTTTGCTCATTGGCTCAGAAGGCTAATTGATGATTAGAAAACCCTTGTGCAATCATGTTCACACATCTGAAAACAGTTTAGCTCGTTACAGAAGCTACAAAACTGACCTTCCTTTGAGCAGATTGAGTTTCTGGAGCATCACATTTGTGGGGTCAATTAAACGCTCAAAATGGCCAGAAAAAGAGAACTTTCATCTGAAACTCGACAGTCTATTCTTGTTCTTAGAAATGAAGGCTATTCCACAAAATTGTTTGGGTGACCCCAAACTTTTGAACGGTAGTGTATAGTTAAATGTTGTTACCCACATACGAAAAACGAGCAGCACTCTTTGAAACAGTCAATTATTCATCAGGCACTGCAGCACAACACAACACAACACAACAGAAGAAGAAAAAAAAGTGCCGCAAGTGAGCGCTCCTTCAGCGCAGCAGGGTGCATTTTAGAGGCCAGGCGCTCTCGCCTGAATCCTGGCACTGTAGATGCCATTTTATTCCTGCATAGTGCTAAAAAAAAAAAAGTAAGTAGACATACTGTTGGATATGTTAAACGAATTAGTCTACGTTACCTAGGCTATACCAAATAAGCCCATGTCTAACCTATATTGAGTTCGGTCAGCTGAATAATTTTTGATGGTTACGTGTTGTTTGGGCGCACTACAATGCAAAGGAATTAAGGCAATTGCGTTGTTTATTGTGGTTTTTTTTCTATTCGAGATATACTACTGTGTGTTAATTATTTGGCCTCGCTTTCAAGTGAAGCGCATCTCCGATTGGCTACAATGTAAGGCTATTTAGCCTGCCTTGTTTGTCGCGACCGTCTATCTTCATTATAATTCAAGTTTGATGATAAAGTGCAGTCTGATGGGTTTAATTTCCCCCCTTCAGCTATTTGCCTTGGCCAATTAGTTGCAGGTAATTTATTATTATTATTTATTTAATTTATCTTTGTTTAAATAGGGATGACATACATATGTTATTGTATAATTTAAGTTTGTGCGCGTGATTGACAGCCTAAGGCTTATAAGGCACATTTTTTATTCATTTTTTTATTTCAACTTAAAAACGTATGAGCTAGAGCTGCGCGGATAGGCAATTATTTCATCCGCAACCGCATCACAAAAGTCGTCATCCACCCGCCATCCACCCGAACCAACATTTTATCAAAACCACAACCGCCCGCCACCCGGGCGGTATTTATCATTATTATAATATTATTGTCATTTCCATTAAGAAAGTGTTGACTATTGTTGCCAGGAGTGCGTTCCTCACACTTTGTGTGCGCAGTTGCAGCAAGCAGAACGATGCTTTTAAGAAGTTAAAAAAATGTTTTAGAAAGACAAGGCCTATATTTGCGTAAAAAAAAATGTTCTGAATTTATTTCAATGAATATTAACTTGTTAACGTTAAAGTGCTCAAATAGGGACGAGGGCGGGGTGCACAGTGGAAACAGTGAACAATTTTGCGACAAAGATGAACCTTTATTGATTGTTCTGCAGCCATGACAAAATATCAGACAATCTCCATTGTCAACGACAGGCAGGAAAATAAAGATAAACACATAGCTTATGTTGTAGGCATAGGCATAGGCTCATACGTTTTTAAGTTGAAATAAAAAAATACATAAAAAATGTGCCTCATAAGCCTTAGGCTGTCAATCACGCGCACAAACTTAAATTATACAACAACATATGTATGTCATCCCTATTTAAACAAAAATAAATTAAATAAATAATAATAATTGAATTATAATGAAGATAGACGGTCGCGACAAACAAAGCAGGCTAAATAACCTTACATTGTAGCCAATCGGAGATGCGCTTCACTTGAAAGCGAGGCCAAATAATTGAAGTAGTATATCTCCAATAGAAAAAAAACCACAATAAACAACGCAATTGCCTTAATTCCTTTGCATTGTAGAGCGCCCAAACAACACGTAACCATCAAAATTATTCAGCTGACTGAACTCAATATAGGTTAGACATGGTCTTATTTGGTATAGCCTAGGTAACGTAGACTAATTCCTTTAACATATCCAACCGTATCTCTACTTACTTTTTTTTTTTTTAGCACTATGCAGGAATAAAATGGCATCTACAGTGCCAGGATTCAGGCGAGAGCGCCTGGCCTCTAAAATGCGCCCTGCTGCGCTGAAGGAGCGCTCACTTGCGGCACTCAATTGTTGCTGGGACACATAGGATTCTCTTTATACATTTACTATGTATATATATTTCCGAATTGGTTCAACCGCCATCCGCCCGAATCTATTTAAAATCTATTTTTTTCGTCATTCATCCGCCCGACCCACGGATTACCTGCGGACACCGCGGGTGTGTCCGCAAACCGCGCATCTCTAGTATGAGCCTATGCCTATGCCTACAACATAAGCTATGTGTTTATCTTTATTTTCCTGCCTGTCGTTGACAATGGAGATTGTCTGATATTTTGTCATGGCTGCAGATCAATCAATAAAGGTTCTCTCCTAGAAAATCTCCTAGAAATCTCCCACGGTAAATATTATCCTATTTTCACTCTAATTACTTAATCAAGGGCGTGCCCTAATGGCACAGCATTAATTGTCCTCTATAGCATTTACAAACAGCGTGCCAGCCCGGCCACATGTTATATGTTGCTTTTACTTGCACACGTAGGCGACAGCAAGGCATACTTGTTCAACAGCCACACAGCTTACACTGACGGTAGCCGTATAAGTTAAAGTTAAAAAGTTAACTTTAACACTGTTACGTTACAAATATGCGCCACACTGTGAACCCACACCAAAAAAGAATGACAAAAACATTTCTGGAGAACATCCGCACCGTAACACAACACAACAAATACCCAGAATCCCATGCAGCCCTAACTCTTCCGGTCTACATTATACACCCCGCTACCACCAAACCCCCCCACACATCAACCCCCCCTCTCCGTGCGTCGGTTGAGCGGAAGAGTTAGTGCTGCATGGGATTCTGGGTATTTGTTGTGTTGTGTTTATGTTGTGTTACAGTGCAGATGTTCTCCAGAAATGTGTTTGTCATTCTTTTTTGGTGTGGGTTCAAAGTGTGGCGCATATTTGTAACGTAACAGTGTTAAAGTTGTTTTTGTACGACTACCGTCAGTGTAAGCTGTGTGGCTGTTGAACAAGTATGCCTTGCTGGCACTTACTTGATCAAGCAAAAGCTACATTCAACATGTGGCCAAGCAGGTACGCTGTTTGGGCAGGCTGTAGAGGGCGCTAAAAGCAGTGCCAGCACGTCCTGAAATTTGGGAGTCTCCCGGAAAATTGAGAGGGTTGGCAAGTATGACGCTATCAAGCGCCTTTCAATTAAAAGTCCCGGGCCGCACTAACATTAAATTTCCTTATTAAGATGCGTGCCGGTGCGTGTGTCAGAGACCCCTGGTTAACATAGCGCAAAGCAATTTAAGCTTTGTATGAGGTGTTTTTCATTTTATATTTTCAAAAATTTTTTGTGGCTCCCATTGTTTTCTTTAATTTGTGAAACTTTCCAAAATGGCTCTTTGAGTGGTAAAGGTTGCCGACCCCTGGCCTAGTCTTTCAAAAAGATGTTTTTAACTTCTTAAAAGCAAGTGTGAGGAACGCACTCCTGATCTGAGGGCATTGGCAACAATAGTCAACACTTTCTTAATGGAAATGACAATAATATTATAATAATGATAAATAATATTATCACGCATTAATATTTCTTAGCCACTAATGCGTGGCCAAGAGATATTAATGCGTGGCACGCACTGAATGTCTCTGCTGCATTGGATCAGTCTCCTTTCTTTAACAGGCAAAAGCTTTCTAACCTCACTAATGCCTTGCATCGTCTATATTAGATATATAACAACGGGCGGGTGTGGTTTTGATAAAATGTTGGTTCGGGTGGATGGCGGGTGTATGACGACTTTTGTGATGCGGTTGCGGATGAAATAATTGCCTATCCGCGCATCTCTACTGTGTATAAATGCACAGGATTTGAACATCCCAGCCCTAAGTAATGTAATGATTAATAGAATGTAAATAGCATCACAACAATAATTCTAAATTGTCAATTGGGGCTAACAAACATGTCCAATGCTACAAACAGGCCCCAAATCAGGGTATGATATTCAGCTAGCAGTTAGCCCGTGAACCTGATGCCAAACAGCCATTAGACTGCAATAAAACTGACTAAATGAGTTGCAATACAGATTCAAGCACACAAAAAGTGATATTAAAGTGTATATAAAGTAACTCACTTTGTATTGACGTACACTGCCAATTAAACAATTGACATCGAAGTTCACTGTAACTTTCAGAGCTTGCTGATGTAATGATGCGTTCAATGCCCCCTCCAGTGTCGTAAAAGTGAACTACACTCAAGCAACCCAAATGACACAAAAAAGAAAAAAAGCGTTACATAGACAGTCTTTTGTACAAAAATATTTTAAAAAATAGGTTCAAGGGGAAAGTAAAGTGTTGGATATCGCCCACCGCAGTGAAGCAAATTCCAATCTGCTATGCCACTCTGGCATTAATTGAAAAAGTAATTAAAACACAATTGATGTGCAAAAACTATGATTTTTTTTTTTTTTTTTTAGACATTTTATTTTTGGGGAAACGGTTCGGCTCCAATATAAACTTAAATAGTACGGTTGTTGTAGAAATACGGTTGTAAATCTCTCACGATGTAGGCGTTCAAAGCGCTGATGAATTATTAGAGATGTCCGATAATGGCTTTTTTTGCCGATATCCGATATTCCGATATTGTCCAACTCTTAATTACCGATACCGATATATACAATCGTGGAATTAACACATTATTATGCCTAATTTTGTTGTGATGCCCCGCTGGATGCATTAAACAATGTAACAAGGTTTTCCAAAATAAATCAACTCAAGTTATGGAAAAAAAAGTGCCAACATGGCACTGCCATATTTATTATTGAAGTCACAAAGTGCATTATTTTTTTTAACATGCCTCAAAACAGCAGCTTGGAATTTGGGACATGCTCCCTGAGAGAGCATTAGGAGGTTGAGGTGGGCGGGGTTGGGGGGGGGGTTGGTGGGGGGGGGGGGCGACAGTATAGGGTAGCGGGGGGTGAATATTGTAGCGTCCCGGAAGAGTTAGTGCTGCAAGGGGTTCTGGGTATTTGTTCTGCTGTGTTGATGTTGTGTTACGGTGCGGATGTTCTCCCTAAATGTGTTTGTCATTCTTGTTTGGTGTGGGTTCACAGTGTGGCGCATATTTGTAACAGTGTTAAAGTTGTTTATACGGCCACCCTCTGTGTGACCTGTATGGCTGTTGACCAAGTATGTGTGCATTCACTTGTGTGTGTGAGAAGCCATAGATATTATGTGACTGGGCCGGCACGCAAAGGCAGTGCCTTTTAAGGTTTATTGGCGCTCTGTACTTCTCCCTACGTCCGTGTACCACTCCGTACAGCGGCGTTTTAAAAAGTCATAAATTTAACTTTTTGAAACCGATACCGATAATTTCCGATATTATTTGATAATATCGGACTGGCGATATTATTGGACATCTCTATAAATTATCAATTATTTCTATGGGCTTTTGAATGGCTGCTGTGGCCATTCTGCTAAACCGAACCAAAAAAGAGCATGTTCACTCACCGCTTAAAAAAAGTCTTATCAGAAATAAGCTATTCTCTATCTATGAGGCAGTTCAGCCCATCAAAGTAGAGCAAGCAAACTCCTGCAAAGCATGACAACCTTGGTGATGATCAGTCACTGAAGTGTTTGTACCCCGGTTCTGGTCAAGGTTCCGTCTTATACAGCCTTATCCCTGCAGCTATAGCCGCCCTTAACAGCAGGCTCGGCCGACCTGTCTTACAAGCCTGTAAATGTGTTGGTCATGTATGATGTCTTTTTGTTATTTTTGTTTCGTGATGTGTAATGTCTATTGTTTAAATGTACGGCAGTGAAAATTAATTTCCCCAACGGGGACCAATAAATCTAAATCTAAATCTAAATCTACACCAGGGGTGTCAAACCTACGACCCGCGGGCCTGACCAGGTTTTATCCGGCCCGCATGATGAGTTTGCCAACTGTAAAAATGAGTTGGGTTTTATTTTTAATGAAAGAAACTGCTGTTCTAAATGTGTCCACTGGATGTCACAATAGCAATTCTGTTAGGCAAGCAAACTGTTTATACAGGGGCCAAGCAAGAGGTACACAGTAAAGGGGGACTGTGGCTCCTCCTCCTCCTCGACCCATATGAAACTTAAAACCTGCCGTTTTATGGGTTCTGCTTCGAACCGGTCGTCATTTGGCACCCTCGTTGCCCCAAAATGTCTCTGTCAAACACGAGAAATTTAACTTAACCCTTTTGAATAGTTTTTACCTCCGTTTCTTACGGTTTGTTGAGTTAGCACTGGATTGATACAAGGAGGTATTTGATACCTCGAAGAGTTTACATGTTGTGCTTTTTGTTCAATCCCAGAAAGACTGTGATTTAAGGTTTTTAATCCTGGCTTTGTAGATACACTGAGACTGAGTCTAAACTCATTGTGTTTTTGAAGCTGCACCAATTTCCTCAGAATTTTCAACCAACTTGAAGTGTTTTGTCCAGAGGATTATTTGTGATTCGTACATTTTCATGATGTGCTTGTTCTATTTTTGGCCAAAGAAAACAACCTGGAGTTGTCTTTATTTTTCAGTTATCATGCCATGATTTTACCATTCCGGCCCACTTGGGAATAGATTCTCCTCCATGCGGCCCCCCAACTTAAAATGAGTTTGACACCCCAGCACTGAAACAACCCTCGTACAAATCACTAATCACTATTGTTTACTGTCTATCATCCTTGAAAATAATTTCCATCTGTTCAATGTCAATCTTCTACGTACACACCACCTCTATCCTAGTCCACAGTCTGATCACTTCCTGTTTTGTCTTCGGTCTCTTCTATTTTCTTAGACCATTTTTTGTATAATTATATTATGTGCCGCTTTTATCTGTTGTTTTTATCACTGCACCGTTTGATTGATTGATTGATTGAAACTTTTTTTAGTAGATTGCATAGTGCAGTACATATTCCGTACAATTGACCACTAAATGGTAACACCCGAATAAGTTTTTCAACTTGTTTAAGTCGGGGGCCACTTAAATTGATTATATACTATCATCATAATACAGTTATCACACAAGATAACCATCAGAGTATATACATTGAATTATTTACATTATTTACAATCTGGGGTGTGGAGGAAGGGGGGTAGGTTTGGTTGATATCAACACTTCAGTCATCAACAATTGCACCATCAGAGAAATGGACATTGGAACAGTGAAGGACTGACTTGGTAGAATATGTACAGCAAGTAGTGGACATAGAGATAGAGATCAGAAAGCATAAGAATAAGTATGTCCTTGGCTTTCATGGAAGGTGCTTACAAATAAAATGTGTTATTGTTATTATTCAAATGGAGTTCCCAGTTCCAATCTGTGTTTCTTCCTGTGTACTTTAGTGTGATTTATTCCAACTCTGTTCAAAAGGTCGGCGTTAGAGAGCCCTCTGTTTGGCCTTGGACAAAGACAGAGTGGATGGATTGAGGAAGAATTGGCTCACTGATTCAGCTCCAAATCGAAGTACCCTTGTATATTTAGGATTAAAGGTCAAGGAAGCTGCCCACTCAGAATGAGCATTATTTTGTGCCGTCCACGAGACGCACTCCGGCGGCAGTTGTCAAGAGCAATATTTACTGCAACACTTTCGAAGCCTTGACATGGTTGGTCTTTCTGTGGGCTATTGTATCATTAAAGTGTTCACAAGGAGGTAAACACTGCATAATTAATACATGCCCCCACCACATTTTAAAATACAACTCAACACGTTTGAACCTTGCAACACTTTAATTTGTCTCCTGGTTTGCAACAATCTCTACTGTTTCTTTGTCAATAACAGCAACAGTCAAAGTGAATGCATAGAGTAACTCCAATGTGTGAGATCATTTATTACTCAGGCTCATGCAAATAATGCACTTAAACGACTGCAGAGGACATCCTTGTTTTTGTCTGTTTGTGCAAAGGATGTAATGTCATTGTGACGGTCTCAAGCCGTTGTGTGGGTTCCAAGGACCACCTAGCACAGACATTCTGCGAGCAGGTGTAGACTTCTTTATTTTTCAATAAGATAAAGTATCTTGCGGGTTTTTACCGGGAGACTCCCGGTATTCAGCGCCTCTCCCCATAACCTCCCGGCAGAATTTTTCTCCCGACAAACTCCCGGTATTCAGCCGGAGCTGGAGGCCACGCCCCCTCCAGCTCAATGCGGACCTGAGTGGGGACAGCCTGTTCTCACGTCCGCTTTCCCACAATATAAACAGCTTGCCTGCCCAATGACGTCATAACTGTAGAATGATCGAGGGCGAGTTCTTGGTTTCTTATGTGGGTTTATTGTTAGGCAGTTTCATTAACGTCCTCCCAGCGCGGTAACAACACACAACAACAGCAGTCACGTTTAGTCTACCGTAAAGCAGTTCGTCTGCCGTAAACAGCAATGTTGTGACACTCTTAAACAGGACAATACTGCCATCTACTGGATAGCCTCCAGAACACTGAAATTCAAGTATTTCTTTTATTTATATGTATAATAAAATAAATATATATATATATATATATATATAGCTAGAGATCACTGAAAGTCAAGTATTTCATACATGTATATATATATATATATATATATATATATATATATATATATATATATATATATATATATATATATATATATATATATATATATATATATGAAATACTTGAGTTGGTGAATTCTAGCTAAAATATATTCCCCTCTTAACCACGCCCCCAACCACGCCCCGCCCCCACCCCCCACGCCCCACCTCCCGGTATCGGAGGTCTCAAGGTTAGCAAGTATACACCTTGTCACCAGTTTGCATTTAGGCATGTGTTAAATTCCCCTCTGCAATGACACTTATAGCTTCACCATTACCTTTTTCAACAGCAATAACGACAACCACCAGATTGGTGTATTTTAATGTGGTAAAAACGCCAAAATACAACCTTGTTCAGAGGCCACCACAGTGTATATGTTTTAGGATTTTTTGCTGTTCTACTTTTGTGGCTGTGTGTAGAAGTGGCTGGTTGCATCAAATCTGCTCTTTTAATGTCTTTAATGTCCTTTGATGTTTCTCTCTTACATGCTTATGTGTGCTATGGCTATGAGGTTTTTCCCCCTTGGCCTCAGTCTGGACCCCCTCTACAGGGCTTAGACTGATTTTTTTTTTTTCTTCTCACCTTTTTTGTAAGGTGCGCCGGAAGTTGGCAGACCTGTCAGCGATCCTGTTCTGTCTCCCTGTAATGTTTGTCTGCTCTTGAATGGGATTGTCTTGAAAATCTTAATTTCCCTTTTGGGGATTATTAAAGTATTTATGTTTCTGATTGTGAGTGTGAATGTTATCTGTTTATCTGTGTTGGCCCTGCGATGAGGTGGCGACTTGTCCAGGGTGTACCCCGCCTTCCACCCGATTGTAGCTGAGATAGGCTCCAGCGCCCCCCGCGACCCCGAAGGGAATAAGCGGTAGAAAATGGATGGATGGATGTTTCTGATTGTTCAATTAAAAAAAATAATCTTGTGTAACCTATTTATATGGACTTACCTCTTTGTGATGTTAAGTTCCTGTAATAAGCTGCCATACAGTATATGCCTTGAGCTCTTATTTTGAAGGCGAAAAGAGCGAAAGTGGTGTGGCACTTTGTGGTGGAGTGAAGTTTTGGGAAGAACGGAATAAAGTGGTCCTCGGGTAAAACTGGAGCCTCCGTGTTTGTTATTTTATAGTTTTATACAGTATAGGCCACAGATTTAAACCTTCAGTTAACATTTGTCTCGAGTGTAATTCTCTGAAATATCCATGAGATGGCAGCAGCAACCATGAATTTACCATGAATTGATTAACGTGGACCCCGACTTAAACAAGTTGAAAAACGTATTCGGGTGTTACCATTAATGGTCAATTGTACGGAATATATGTACTGTATTGTGCAATCTACTAATACAAGTGTCAATCAATCAATCAAACATCTTCCAATGCAGAGATGCACAAGACGCCTCACGAAATGGTCGGATCACACGTCGAGCTGTCCGCCATAGTACGGCAGTCAATTCTCAAGACTCTTGGCGTGACAACTCCAGCAACAGTTCGTCGTATAACCTACGTAAATGTGATGTTTCTTTTTTAGTTTTTGACAATGAAATGTACTGCTCCAGAAACAGGTCAAATGGCAGTGTCACAATTTGATCAGAAACTATAAATCTACAATTCTGGACAGCAACGTTCATGAAACACGTCGCTGTCACAATGACTTGAACTAGTTGACAAGGCGGTCTTGACTCCCCTAAGATGGCGGCCGAGCTGACGTATAAACCAATGGGCGGCATTAAACAAAAAGGAAGAAGAAGAAGGGTAAGTGACGTACAGACGTGAACTAGGAAGTGAACACCGGGCGCATTGACTCCGCCGTTGCGTTTTATTTGACAAAAATAAATAAAAAAACGATATTTACATAAAATACTAACTTATTTGATAAGTTGAATGTAGTTTAGTGTTTCCGCCACAAACATTTACATGAATTACGCGATAGAGAGTAAGGCTAAGTTTAGCTCCGATGCTAGCATGTCGGCGAGCTACCCCACGCCGCTGTACGCTCACGCCGCGCGGGGAGACTTCCGAGATGTCTACGAGCCGTCAGAAGATTCGTTCTTGCTCATTGACTCGCTGGAGAAAGATGCGGAAAAGCTCCAGCGGATGAGGTGAGCCCTGCCTGCTCCACCCCGGCGTGGTTGTGTGTGTCCTAGCTAGCTGCTCATGAATGTCAATCACCTCAAGACTTTCCCCATTTCCCTCTAAAAATCTGAGATGTTCAATCAAAGTTCATATTATATATTTAGCAGATATTATAATGTAAGCTCCCAAACTTTTTAAGGCAAAGAAAGTACATTTAAAGTATTTCCACCCAAGTTTCTCAACAAAATATATGAGTTAAAGCAGGGGTGCCCAAGTGGAGGGGTAAGTTGAGTTGAGTTTCATCAATCAATCAATGTTTATTTACCGGTATACAGCCCTAAATCACAAGTGTCTCAAAGGGCTGCACAGAGCCCACATAAGGGCAAGGAAAAACTCACAACCCCAGTGGGATGTCAATATGAATGACTATGAGAGACCTTGGAGAGGACCGCATATGTGGGTGACCCCCCGCCCCCCTTTAGGGGAGACCGAAAGCAATGGATGTCGAGTGGGTCTGACATAATATTGTGAAAGTCCAGTCCATAGTGGATCTAACACAATAGTGAGAGTCCAGTCCATAGTGGGGCCAGCAGGAGACCATCCCGAGCGGAGACGGGACAGCAGCGCAGAGATGTCCCCAACCGATGCACAGGCTAGCGGTCCACCCTGGGTTCCGACTCTGGACAGCCAGCACTTCATCCATGGCCACCGGACCTGTGTAACTCCCCCTCCACAAGGGAGAGGGGGGCAGAGGAGAAAAGAAAAGAAACGACAGATCAACTGGTCTAAAAAGGGGGTCTATTTAAAGGCCAGAGTATACAATTGAGTTTTAAGATGGGTCTTAAATGCTTCTACTGAGGTAGCATCTCTAACTGGGCATTCCAGAGTACTGGAGCCTGAATAGAAAACGCTCTATAGCCCGCAGACTTTTTTTAGGCTCTGGGAATCACTAATAAGCCGGAGTTCTTTGAACGCAGATTTCTTGCCGGGACATATGGTACGATACAATCAGCAAGATAGGATGGAGCTAGACCGTGTAGTATTTTATACGTAAGTAGTAAAACCTTAAAGTCGCATCTTAAGTGCACAGGAAGCCAGTGCAGGTGAGCCAGTATAGGTATATATTTATATAAAGGTATATACAGTATAGGAGTAATATGATCAAACTTTCTTGTTCTTGTCAAAAGTCTTGCAGCCGCATTTTGTACCAACTGTAATCTTTTAAGGCTAGACATAGGGAGACCCGGAAATAATACGTTACAGTAATCGAGACGAGACGTAACGAACGCATGAATAATGATCTCAGCGTCGCTAGTGGACAAAATGGAACGGATTTGAGCGATATTACGGAGATGAAAGAAGGCTGTTTTAGTAACACTCTTAATGTGTGACTCAAATGAGAGTTGGGTCGAAAATAATACCCAGATTCTTTACCGAGTTGCCTTGTGTAATTGTTTGGTTGTCAAATGTTAAGGTGGTATTATTAAAAAATGTCGGTGTCTAGCAGGACCGATAATCAGCATTTCCGTTTTCTTAGCGTTGAGTTGCAAAAAGTTAGCGGATACACAATATATATCTCAATATTTTGCCTTAGCCTTGAATGAACTCTTGAAGCATTTAATCACAGCAGTATGATGATTCTATGTGTCTACATTAAAACATGCTTCTTCATACTGCATTAATATATGCTACTTTTCAAACTTTCATGCAGAGAAGGAAATCACAACAACAACAAAATCACTATTTTTTTCATACGGTGTTGATCTGGAAATGTTTGCCTCGGCATTTGGATGGTGTGGGCGTGTGGCACCGAACGGAGGTGTTGACATGCGGAGTAAGCACTCTTCACTCTCTAGCAGGTGACTTTTCAAATGATGCTACATATTAGCAATAATGCTACTTTTTATAGCAATACCCCACACTTGACAAATTACGGTTGTCTGTTCGACATATTCCCACTTGAAGCCAAACCACCGCCAGACGATGGACCCCCTGCTGTTTTTTGGGGGGATTAATTATTCCTTCATTTGTTACCAGATTCGCACCTTCTCTCTCTCTCTCGTATTGCCACTCGCGCGGCCGCGCTAGCATCACAGCTAACGTTACCCATGCTGCTACCTCTTTGCTGCGCCAGGGCGTATACGTATGTGACGTATGACGTGACAGTATGTGACATGTGTAAGAAGGTGCGCTTGCTGTCTGTGAGAAGGAGACACAGGAAAGAGCGAGGAGAGCCGGTAGTGTAATGCCAGCAGCTAAAAGCAACTGCGTGAGAACGTATACTCCAATATCACGATATAGTCATTTTCTATATCGCACAGAGACCAACCCGCGGTATATCGATATATCGCCCAGCCCTAATTTCCACCCAAGTTTCTCAACCAAATATATGAGTTAAAGCAGGGGTGTCCAAGTGGAGGGTTAAGTTGAGTTGAGTTTGAGTTTATTTGGAACATGCATGCATACAACATGATGCATCCCATTTTCCAGTTTTTGCAGTGTTTCCCACACATTCATTTATTTGTGGCGACCCGCCATGAAAGAATTACGTCCGCCACAAATTTAAAAAAAATAAAAAAACATTTATTTTTTTGTTTTTTTTGTCCTGTCCAGCTTCTCGGGCAAATCATATAGTTGATGTAGATGCCCATATAGGCTGTTCAGATTTACTTTACAAAAGAGAAGTGTAGGATACTTCTCTTGTTGCCTTATTTGTATTTGACCACTACTGTTTTCTGTTTATTTGTTACTGACTGTGGCAGGACACCTCTGCCTCTGTTTCACTTTATGTTGCTGGTAAATAATATGGTTGTAGTAGTAGGCTAAAGTTAAATTATTTAGTATGCCCTAATTAAAGGGGCAGAGCTTTAAGAGACATTTTAGCTTTTATATTTTATAAGATATATTTTTTGTAAGAACCACAATTAATAAATATATTTCAGTGAATAACTTATTGTTCAAATCTGTATATAAATATGTACATAAAGTGTTGTAATTATATTGTAAAATGGATGGATGGATGGACAGTTAAAACAAAACTGTTATTATTAATTAGTAAGTATACATTTTTTTAGCCTTTTTAGAGAAAATCATATCATTGTAGTAAATTATGCAAATCACTTGATGATGTCATGGTGACCACGCCCATAGCCACGCCCCCACCGCCACAGGTATCTTGGCGGTTTATGGGAAACACTGTTTTCTATTCAACATGTTCGAAAAGGAGTAGGAAGAAGCAGATCTTATTTAATCCTACCCCTTTTCCTTTACATAGCAGTTGCTAAAACTTTTGCTCACTTCCTGTTCTCAATTTATTCACAATATACAGAAAATTAGAATATTGTGATAAAGTCCTTTATTGTCTGTAATGCAACTAAAAACATGAAGATGTCATACATTCTGGATTCATTACACATCAACTAAAATATTGCAAGCCTTTTATTATTTTAATATTGCTGATTATGGCATACAGCAGGGGTGTCCAAACTTTTTCCACTGAGGGCCGCACACGGAAAAATTAAAGCATGTGGGGGCCATTTTGATATTTTTCATTTTCAAACCATAACAAAATATTTGGATTTTTTTATTTATTTTACCTTAAGGGATCCCAGGGACCATAAATGGTCTCAGTCATTAAAATTTTAAAAATAAGTCAAATTTGTATTATTATTTTTTATTTAACGCTTACAGTAAATCTCTATATTACTTTAAAAAAAAGGTTTTATGGCTTTTCTGTCAAAAACAACTTTGTTTTTTATAGTAAAGCTGAAATGTGCAGTATTTAGTAATTAAAGTCCTAAAAGATCAATAATGCAGGACACCATTGATTTTAATTATTTAATATTTTTGAGTCATCACAGTGAAGATTTGTTCATGTGTGTTTAAATGTTTGACCATTTCTTTGAGTGACGAGGACACCAAAGGCACCTGATGGTGATATTGACCTGCTGCTGTCTGCAGGCCGTGCGTCTGCGTGGAGGTCGGCAGCGGCTCCGGCGTGGTGTCTGCGTTTCTTGCATCCGTGTTAGGACCCTCATCTGTCTATTTGTAAGTTTACTACCATCTTCTTTCTCTTCTTCTTCCATGTTACAAGTTTGTCAAATGTGGTTGTAGTTGCACGGATGTGAATGGCACAGCGGCGCAGTGCAGCGCCAAGACCGCATCGTGCAACAACGTGTGCCTGCAGCCGGTCATCACAGACCTGGTCAGATCCAGCGTCAAACTTTTTATTCCCATCTTGAGGACTTTTTAATGCTCACTTAATATTTGCTCTCTGGTCCAGGTGGAGTGTTTCCTGCCCCGGTTAAGTGGACAAGTGGACGTGCTGCTCTTCAACCCCCCTTACGTGGTGACGTCATCCAGTGAGGTTGCTTTAACTCTCTGATGAAAAGCTCTAAAATGTGAGAAGTTGGTGACATGTTTTGGTCCTGTCAAGGTGGGCAGCACAGGCATAGAAGCCGCCTGGGCAGGTGGGAGGCGAGGCCGTGAGGTCATTGACAGGTTTCTACCAGCCGTGTCCCAGTTGCTGTCCAGTCAAGGACTCTTCTACTTGGTCACCATAGCAGAAAATGATCCAGGTGGGTTCATGTTGGATGTTGTCTCTTTAGGGTCACGGGGGAGCAATCAATCTGATTCAGACAAGTCACATCTATAGACAATTAACTTAAAGGGACCCACATTTCATTAAGATGTTCTATTTACCGTATTTTTCGGAGTATAAGTCGCACCGGCCGAAAATGCATAATAAAGAAGGAAAAAAACATATATAAGTCGCACTGGAGTATAAGTCGCATTTTTTGGGGAAATTTATTTGATAAAAGCCAACACCAAGAATAGACATTTGAAAGGCAATTTAAAATAAATAAAGAATAGTGAACAACAGGCTGAATAAGTGTACGTTATATGAGGCATAAATAACCAACTGAGAACGTGCCTGGTATGTTATGTATGTAAAAATATTATGGTAAGAGTCATTCAAATAACTATAACATATAGAACATGCTATACGTTTACCAAACAATCTGTCACTCCTAATCGCTAAATCCCATGAAATCTTATACGTCTAGTCTCTTACGTGAATGAGCTAAATAATATTATTTGATATTTTACGGTAATGTGTTAATAATTTCACACATAAGTCGCTCCTGAGTATAAGTCGCAGCCCCCGGCCAAACTATGAAAAAAACTGCGACTTATAGTCCGAAAAATGCGGTATGTTTCTTTTTGTCACTAAAGATGAATATTGGAATCATTAGTTTTGGTGTAATCTGTAGATAATTAACTACTTAACCCTCCTATTGACCTCGATTTTTGCCTACACCATCGTTCCTCAGGGGTCACATAGACCCCAGAGATGTAAAGCTCTATAAGTTGTTGTGTGTGGGAGTAAGACACATGATCCAATTGACTTTTTTGTGCTCCCAAGTCTTCTGAACACAGAGAAGTCAACTCTGAGTCGATCTGACCATCATACACTGAATTATTGTTGTTTGAATACCGTTTGGTGTCAAATTTGACCGTTTTTTATTGATTTTTTGGCACACTACGCCCCCCCCCCCAGATAACCTCCCAGTGGTAAACCACTTATTTGTGCTCCTAGGTCCCCTGAACACAAAGAAACAAATTGTGAGTCAATCCAACCATCTTAGACCGAGTTATCGCAGTTTGAATACTGTTAGGCGGCCATCATTGAATGTGACCGAATTGTATTAATTGTATGGTGTTGTTGTTGTTGTTGTTTTTTGCCATTTAGATTGCACTTAGTCAGGCTTCTACCCTAAGACCAGCTATAGCTCTTAGGGTCATGGAAGCACGCAAACCCCCTGACCACGATAAGGTGGCAATCCTCCAGGGGGAAGTTTTTTATAACTTTTTTTTTTTTTCTTTTTTTTTTTCTTTTTTTTTTTTTTCAACAACAACAAATATCTGACCGTTGGCCATTTGGAGTGTCCATTTGAAAATAACAATATTCGTCTCACTCTCCAAGAAAGGGTCAAGCACAAACCCTCTGACCAGGATAAGGTGGCAATCCTCAATGGGGGAAGTTTTTTTATTACTCTTTATATTTTGTATTTTTTTTTTTTTTGTTTTTTTTTTTTTCAACAACAACAAATATCTGACCATTGGCCGGCCATTTGGAGTGTCCATATTTGAAGAAAAAAATAACAAGACAGTAGGCTATTTACCAAAAATATTGTCTTATTTCAAAAAAACTAAAATACTGTAAAAGTCTGCCACTCCTATTTTTTCACAGACTGCAAAAAGTAGCCTAGAGTCTACCTCTCTCAAGAAATGTAAAACAAATGAAAAATGGCAATATTCATCCCCCACTCTCCAAGAAAGGGTAAAGCACTACTGGGCACATGATCCACAACGGATGTGCTCCTTGCAGATGTATTTGCCACATCCCCCACATGTATTAGTTGTCTTGTTATCGTTCCTAATGGAACAGATCTGGCACCTGCCTCGTTTTTGCCCTCTGGCCACTGGAGGATTGGAGGTGTGTGCCTCCCTCTGAACATCCTCCACTATCACCACAGCAGCCGCTGAGGCTCTTGGTAGGACAACTCTTCGTGCAATTTGGGGTTGCACCAGCGCGTACCCCAGCTGTTCCAGGAACAGCCTCCTCCGGTACAGCTTTTCGCTGTTCCAGCCTTCACTGATCTCCCTCCAAAGCACAAAAGCGTTGTAGGCACTCACATCGATGATGTTGAAGAATACAACAAGGGGCCATCGTGCAGTCATGCGTCGGCAGCTGTACGTGCCTGTGACTTTATCCAGGTTGTCAACACCACCCTTTGTGGCATTGTAGTCCAACACCATTTGTGGCTTCTTGTCCTCCCTGGTGCTGAGCTGGGCATCCTTGTGCATCGTACTCATGAGCACAACGTTCTTCCCTTTCTTGGGGCAATACGAAACAGCTGTGGCGTTCTCAGTGAAGGCAAACACTGAGGATGTAGCCTGTCTGTTCTTGATTGCAACAAGCTCAGAGGGAAGCTCTGGCTTGTTCTTGCGGACTGTCCCCAGCATGGTGACTTTCCGCTTTGCGAGTTCTTCACCAAGGGCATAGGAGGTGAAGAAGTTGTCGCACGTTATATTGTGCCCCTCCAGTCCCTCAGCCATGTCCAGGACAACCCTCATGCCCTGATTTTTTTCAGGTGCTTCCCCAGGGGCTTTGCCGGTGTAGACCTGCATATTCCAGGCATAGCTCGACTGGGCATCACATGCTGCCCATATTTTAATGCCGTATTTGGCTGGTTTACTCGGGATGTACTGTCTAAATGGACAGCGGCCACGAAACGCCACCAGACATTCATCCACAGTCACATGGGGGCCTGGGTTGTAAAGCAATGGCAGTTGCTGAACCCACTTGTCCCATACATCCCGGATAGCTGCCAGCTTGTCATGTTCTCTCCGGCCCTGTCTTTTCTCTCTGTCATCGAACCGTAGGACACGAGACATAATATGGAATTTCTTCAGAGACATGGTGGCTGGGAAGATGGCCCTTCCAGTCTCTTTATTCCACAGGCTTTCTGCTGCCTCGCCTTTGGACTTGTACACGCCCCCCAAAATGAGCAACCCGATGTATGCCTGCAAGTCAATTGCATCGATCGGCTTCCAACTGTCCCCAAACACACGACTCCCCTCTAAATTGGTCATCAAGAGTACATGGTTCTCAATTGATGGTGTCATGAGGAGCTCAAATGCAGATTTTATGTCTTGGACACGGCTAATCGCATATCGGGTTGGGCCTGGAACCATTTTGATGACATTACCAGCGCTAAGTCTACCCTGCCGTTGACGTGGGGCAGGGGACCACGACAACTTTCCATTTTTGGACAGGAAAATGTCTGCTGGTGTTCCAGTGTTGACAGGAACTTCAGCATCAAGGGTCTCATCCTCATCAGAGGACGATGCCCCATAATCAGGGTCTTCCACAACATTGTCTTCGATTTCAGACACATTTTCCTCTATGTCTACCTCTTCACTAAAAACCTGATCCAAAACCTCCTGGACAGAGAACGTCTTGTGGTTTGGCATCATCAAACTCAAAACAAGAGAGAGAGAGAGAGAGAGTATATCACAAACAGCAGCAGAGAAATGGTTTAGAAGGCAAACTCGAAACAAGAGAGAGAGAGAGAGTATATCACAAACAGCAGCAGAGAAATGGTTTAGAAGGCAAACTCGAAACAAGAGAGAGAGAGAGAGTATATCACAAACAGCAGCAGAGAAATGGTTTAGAAGGCAAACTCGAAACAAGAGAGAGAGAGAGAGAGAGTATATCACAAACAGCAGCAGAGACAGCAGCAGAGAAATGGTTTAGAAGGCTGCTATGCGAGTGCTTTTATATGTTTGCTCCTCCCCCCTCCCCTCCTCCTGTTCTCACACGGCGCGGGAACGGAATGTTTGAACTGTTCCGACATCCCGCCATTCCGACAGAGTATAAATTATAAATTTATTTTCAAGACCATTTATCTCAGTGGTTTCTGCATCAATTACTAATAAAGATCTACTCACTGCTTTTTTCTGTGTTCAGGGGACTTAGGAGCACAAATAAATGGTTTCCTACTGGGATGTTCGAGGTAGAAAAACGCTAAAATGGCCACCAAACGCTACTCAAACCACACTAGTTCAGCATGTAATAGTCAGATAAACTCACAGTGATTGTTCCATTTCATTTCTTGTGTGACACTTATATGGAAAACTGAGTTTATATGTATTTGTACGTTCAGAAATTACGAAAATCACTTTTGGTCACATTCAAGACCAAGCCTAACAGTATTCAAACTGCAATAACTCGGTCTATGATGGTTGGATTGACTCACTATTTGTTTCTTTGTGTTCAGGGGACTTAGGAGCACACATAAGTAATTTCCCACTGGGGGGTATTTGGTGGGGGGGGGGTGCAATGTGCCGAAATATCTATGGAAAACTGTCAAAATGGCTGCCAAACGATGTTAAACCAACAATAATTCAGTGTATGATGGTCAGATCAACTCACAATTGAATTCTCTGTGTTCAGATCACTTGGGAGCACAAAAAAGTCAATTGGATCATGTGTCTCACTCTAACACACAAAGACTTATAGTGCTTTCCAATCCTGGGGTCTATATGACCCCTGAGGAACGATGGCGTGGTCAAAATGTGTACAGAGAAATGAGAAACAATCATGCAGTTGATTTTATATTTTTCTGTGTCTCCCTGATGGATTAGGAAAAGTCATGAAATATTAGGAAGAAAAACTAATGACAACCATCTTTTTAGAGACTCTCAAAATGCCTTGGGGTCACATTTCCACTGCACCTTCTTGGTGTGACGTCTAGAGATGGGATTTGTGACTCATTGAAAGGAGCCGTTCCTTTAAAAGACTGGCTCGTTATTACAGTCCTTTTTTTATTGTCTGCTGTAACTGTTTTAGAATTTTTCATATTTTAACAAATATTTTGTCCAGAAAAAAAATTAAGGTCTTTAAAGGCCTACTGAAACCCACTACTACCGACCACGCAGTCTGATAGTTTATATATCAATGATGAAATCTTAACATTGCAACACATGCCAATACGGCCGGGTTAACTTATAAAGTGCAATTTTAAATTTCCCGCTAAACTTCCGGTTGAAAACGTCTATGTATGATGACGTATGCGCGTGATGTCAATCGTTGAAACGGAAGTATTCGGTCCCATTGAATCCAATACAAAAAGCTCTGTTTTCATCTCAAAATTCCACAGTATTCTGGACATCTGTGTTGGTGAAACTTTTGCAATTTGTTTAATGAACAATGAAGACTGCAAAGAAGAAAGTTGTAGGTGTGATCGGTGTATTAGCGGCGGACTACAGCAACACAACCAGGAGGACTTTGAGATGGATAGCAGACGCGCTAGCCGCTGACCTCACCTTGACTTCCTCCGTCTCCGGGCCGCCGACCGCATCTATGATCGGGTGAAGTCTTTCGTCGCTCCGTTGATCGCTGGAACGCAGGTGAGCACGGGTGTTGATGAGCAGATGAGGGCTGGCTGGCATAGGTGGATAGCTAATGTTTTTGGCACAGCTCTGTGAGGTCCCGTTGCTAAGTTAGCTTCAATGGCGTCGTTAGCAACAGCATTGTTAAGCTTCGACAGCCTGGAAAGCATTAACCGTGTATTTACATGTCCATGGTTTAATAGTATTGTTGATTTTCTGTCTATCCTTCCAGTCAGGGGTTTATTTATTTTGTTTCTATCTGCATTTAAGCACGATGCTATCACGTTAGCTCCGTAGCTAAAGAGCTTCACCGATGTATTGTCGTGGAGATAAAAGTCACTGTGAATGTCCATTTCGCGTTCTCGACTCTCATTTTCAAGAGGATATAGTATCCGAGGTGGTTTAAAATACAAATCCGTGATCCACAATAGAAAAAGGAGAGAGTGTGGAATCCAATGAACCCTTGTACCTAAGTTACGGTCAGAGCGAAAAAAGATACGTCCTGCACTGCACGCTAGTCCTTCACTCGCACGTTCCTCATCCACAAATCTTTCATCTTCGCTCAAATTAATGGGGTAATCGTCGCTTTCTCGGTCCGAATCTCTCTCGCTGCATTGAAAATAATAGGGAATTGTGAGCAGCCCTTCCTCCTGTGACGTCACGCTACTTCCGGTAGGGGCAAGCCTTTTTTTTATCAGAGACCAAAAGTTGCAAACTTTATCGTCGTCGTTCTCTACTAAATCCTTTCAGCAAAAATATGGCAATATCGCGAAATGATCAAGTATGACACATAGAATGGATCTGCTATCCCCGTTTAAATAAAAAAAATGTAATTTCAGTAGGCCTTTAAGTATTTATTTGAATAGTCAAATAACTTGCGATTCCAAAGAAGGGCTTCCCGCTGAGAGAGAGATTCAAATCTTTTATGCCTTCAAAAAAGAGAGCAGAGAATGGGCGAAATGGAGGAGGAATGAGCAAAACACATCCTATCTAATTTGTGCTACTAGCAAAAACAGGAGTGTTTCAAAGAAACATTGGACAAGGCGGTTATTAACGTTAATCATAAAAGAAACCTATTTGGAGAGTAACATTTGACTGAAAACATCATTTAGTGATCAACCGACATCACAGCAGTCTTTGTCCTATTCACAGAAGTTTGGGTTTGGTGACATCCCGAAAGGCTGTAAAAATGGCCATAAAAGTCTCTTATCTTAGGACAGAATCAGACCAATGTAGTGAAGACAAAGCCAAACTCTTGGGCTCAAATTGTGGTTTTTGACACGATATTACTGAAATATTAATTTTGCCATTACATAACCGTAACAAAAACATTAGAAAAAAAATAGTAATTTTCTGCCTTACAAACCAGGCCAAAGCCAAGTCTTTGTCATCTGTCATATCAACAGCAGCCGCTCACTCTCTCACTCTCTCACCAGCACCAACACACACACACTTAGCTACTGATGCGTTTATGGCCACACAAAAAGTCAGACAACTCCAACACCACACAAAGTGTAAATGCCAGGTCGTTACACTATGGCTCCCCAATCAGGTGGGTGCCTATTCTACGGTCATTTATTAGGAATGTTAATTTATGGATATTATTCATGTTTGATTGATTGATTGAGACTTTTATTAGTAGGTTGCACAGTGAAGTACATATTCCGTACAATTGACCACTAAATGGTAACACCCGAATAAGTTTTTCAACTTGTTTAAGTCGGGGTCCACTTAAATTGATTCATGATAAATGTAATGTTACTAGATTACAGAAAGGCTCATAAAAATACATATTTTACACAGAGAAAAGTACAGAATTGTACTCTCTATCCCATGTTTACATTTCATTGTGCAACATGTGAATGTTTTAAGGGGAACTATCGTATTTTTCGGAGTATAAGTCGCACCGGCCGAAAATGCATAATAAAGAAGGAAAAAACATATATAAGTCGCATTTTTGGGGGAAATTTATTTGATAAAATCCAACACCAAGAATAGACATTTGAAAGGCAATTTAAAATAAATAAAGAATAGTGAACAACAGGCTGAATAAGTGTACGTTATATGAGGCATAAATAACCAACTGAGAACGTGCCTGGTATGTTAACGTTAAGAGTCATTCAAATAACTATAACATATAGGACATGCTTTTAGCCCGCGATTTAGTTTTCTTCATTTCAGTAAGAGTAGCCTCCGCTTTTCGCCAGTCCCTTACAAGTTTCTCGCTGACTCCAAACTTTCTTTCTGCTGCTGGATTGCCGTTCTCTGCTGCATATTTCACTACTTCCTGCTTGTAACCTGCAGTATATGATTTCCTTTTCGGTGCCATTTTTGTTCAGTCCTTCTCAGTTTTTATAAGTTACCTCCAATGTTGAAATGATCAATTTTCATAGGTACGGAAGTAGTAGCATGTAGCATCTTTTTTTTTAACAATGCACTTCTGCCATGACCCGCCCCCGCCAAATTTTTATTGGTTGATGTGTGTGTGTGTGACGATTGCTGATATACGCCTAGTCTCTTATGGGAATGAGATAAATAATATTATTTAATATTTTACGGTAATGTGTTAATAATTTCACACATAAGTCGCTCCTGAGTATAAATCGCACCCCCGGTCAAACTATGAAAAAAACTGCGATTTATAATCCGAAAAATACGGTAAATGTGATCCCTGAAAGGGGTACAAATACTTTCTAAAATTAGACCCCCACCCAATACATGAAAAACAAGAAAATAATGTCATGGAAATGTCTGCTGTCATTTGAATAACGCTATAATAAGACAATTAACTTGTCGGGTTTGGGACAGGTGTGCTCCTCTGAATGCTCAAGGAGTTTTGGGGTTTGCTCACGCATGAAAAATGAGAGGGAATGTTGCTGGTAGCCGACATAAGACAATATGTGGATCGGAATAATTTACATTTACACAAATATTACTGTATTGGTGAGAATTATTTTGAAATAGTGGCAATAATTGTAAGTAAATAATTCTTAAGGTAGTCCCATATCCCCATTCTTTGACAGTGGTATCACTATTTTCCATATTCTCTAAAGAACTTTGTAGCAATTTAATGATCAATATAAAAATACACAAAACAAATAAGAATACAATGTATAGAAAAGTGTAAATAACATTTGAATAAAATCAGGACATAATAAAAATGTTAATACAAAATTGTTCTATCCTACCTTGTGTGTGTGTGTACGTTTGACCTACATCCGAACAAGGAACCATTAAAGTGAATCCAAATAAAAATGTAACTAAGATAAAAATAAACAAAATCACTTAAAAATAGAAATCATTTTAAAAAGTAAACATTTTTTAGTGTAGTTTACAGTCGGTGTACATTGTATCTACATGAGCATTAAAAACTGCTCCCAAACACAAATTGGTTCCCTTGAAAAAAAAAACATTAATTCGTTCGTGAACGTTACATCTCTTGTGTAGACATCTACCCAACTGAAACCCATTTCCTCGCATAGACCGCGTGAATAGAAGAATATACATCTATTATTTTGATCACTTAATTGCATGATTTTGTCACCCTGGTCCATTATACTTCAAAACTGATATGGTTGACATTACGAGCCAAAGAGAAATCCAAAATAATCGGCATTTCTTACTCTATAGACACCATAGCTCATGCTCTTTCAGCATTTCATCAATCATCTTGAGGAAAACATCAGTAGAAGAGGACATAAAATACAATACTAGTTACCTTCTTTTCCACTCATTTTTCTCGAGGGTGCTCCTGATTTTCAAGATCGGATTTAGCTTGACTCTTTAAAAAATTTCCATCCAAACTCAAACCAAAACCTTTCTTCTTCAAAGTTTGATCCACTAAAAGTAATAAATAATTGCTACAATTACATTCTTGCTTGGTCTGTCCCATTTTGATAGGAGAGGTCCATACTTTCCCTGTATTGCCATCATTTGGAAACGTATGCAGGCTGACCCCTGCTTTAGTTGTATTGCTACAACCGGCAAACATATTCCTTCAAATTCTACGCAAAACTATCATGATTCAGGATGAAGATGCTACTAAAACACATACTACGCAATATGAAATCATCTATCTTAGCGAGGTCATCTAATTTCACATCACTTGTTCCTTCTCATCCTAGAGGAGATCATCCAGCTACTGCGCGGATACGGTCTGCACGGATACCTACACCTGTCAACCAGAGCTGGAAACGAGAGACTTGCAGTCCTGCGCTTCCATAAGCGCCAACAAACCTGAACTTGAAATGCTTTTGTAAGTCTACCCTTAAAGTCTTGTTTTTAAAATATAACAAACTTTGTTTATACCTCCTGTCTAATTCATCAACAGGGAGCACAAACCTGAGGGTGAAAATATGAAAAATCAGTGAGTAAAAATACTTTAAGATCCTAATAACAAAGAGGTACAGTTTAATCTTGATTTAAGGGAGGCTGCAAAAATGATCATGTATTCCATCTGCATGGACACTTTTTGACAGTGGAGTGAAATGGAAATAACACAATCCATGTTGACAAATCATTGACTGTAGGCAAGAAATTGCATTCACACTTGGCTGCACAGAAAAAAAATAGTAACAATTTTCCTGCTGAGGATTCACACATACTGTACTGTATATAGTAGGGGTGTAACGGTACGTGTATTTGTATTGAACCGTTTCGGTATGGGGGTTCGGTTCGGTTCAGAGGTGTACCGAACAAGTTTCCACACGAACATATTAAGTAGCCGCCTAAGCTATAGTCTTAACAAGCTGCTCCGCTTCCTTCTACCTGTCTGTCAGTCCTCTACACAGCACTCAGCATTGTCCCACCCACACAACCATCTGATTGGTTACAAACAGAGCGGTAACAGCCAATCAGCAGTGCATATTCAGAGCGCATAGCAGGTAAGCATCAGGCAGCGGACTCTCCCCAAATTATAATAAACACCTCCCAGTCAACTACTAGTATCATCACTATGAGCCCGTTGACTTTCTAGAAATATAAAAGGCAGCTCCGTTCGCTCGCAGTCCTGGCTTGAGATGAAGGCTAATTCGCTTTTAGCGCAACGTTAGTTCATTTTGCGGTGTGTGTTTGTGTGTTACGGACAGCAAAGCCCTGTCTGTCTGTTATTTCACTTTACCTTTGTCTGTGTTGATTGAGCTGTGTTGAAGCAGCAAAAAAGGACATTATGTTAAATGAAGAGTTTCTGTCTCTGATAGTTGATATAATAATGTAACTGCATCATTAAGCCTACATGAACTCCATGGTGTTCAGGGATGAATAGTCTCTCCTTTTGCTATTGTACCATTTTTTCAGCTATAGTTACATTAATCATTAGTAATGGAGCAGCCTAGTTTTGAATGGCAGGGTCCCTGCTATCACATGTTGATAAAAAATATAACATTTTTTTTTTTTTTTTTAACATTTACATAATACAAATCAACTACCGTAATTAATTAAGCATGATGAGTTGACTTGAAACTGTTTAATGTTGCACTTTTTATATGTAGAAGAAAAGTTTTGTGATTTTATTTAATCTGAGCAACAATTTGAGGCAGCTTAATGTTGATTAATGTGGGCAGAATTATTATAGTGCTCCCAATGTTAAAAGGATAAAGCCATTGTTTACAAATTTGGTAAATAAATAACCAAAATATTTATATTTTGTTGTTTTCTTACTGTACCGAAAATGAACTGAACCGTGACCTCTAAACCGAGGTACGTACTTTTTGTGTACCGTTACACCCCTAGTATATAGGCTTATACAGTATATGTGCATACAACAAGTAAAAGTAAACCATTTAGAAAGAATAGCATTTTTTGTTCTGTGCAGCTCTAATTCACACAAGTACATTTAAACACAAACATTTGGAGTAGATACAGAAATGTTAGTTTACTGTGCATAATATGTATTCATCCAGGTAAAATGTAACATGCATGCACATTAGGAATGTTTTGTAACAGTGTCACACCACACATTTTACTCAGCTGTAGTCATGCAAAGTATTAATGTGACCTCCAGATGACACGTCCATCCTCACTAAGATGGACAGCTCCGCTGGAGACCAGCTCCATGGCCGCAGGGAAGGCCCTGTGCTCGGCCTCTTTGATTCGGGCCGACAGACTTTCTTCGGTGTCGCCGCTCACCACTGGCACCGCCTCCTGCACGATGATGGCCCCTGCGTCCACCTCCTCCTGATAGACAGAACAAGCCCGTTCAGCTGGGTTGCATACGCGTGTCGGTGACAATATGGCTGACTTACCGCAACAAAGTGGACCGTGCAGCCACTAACCCGCACCCCGGCCTGGAGAGCCTGCTTTTGGGCGTTCACACCCTTGAAGGAAGGCAGCAAGGAGGGATGGATGTTCAAGAGCTTACCTAAAATGAGATCATGTTAAAAATAAAATGTGATTCATAGTGACACTCATACCTCAACTCACTGTTCCATTTCTTAACAAAACCCCCCGTGAGGATCCGCATGAATCCAGCCAGACACACAAGCTCCACCCCAAATTCTTCGAGGACGCGGTCGATGGTGCCGTCAAACTCCGCTCGGCTTCCGTAGAGTTTGTGGTCCACCACCTGGATCCATGTGCAAGAAAAATCAAACTCCACACTTTCTCAAGTTTCCCCACAGAAATGTTCATAATTGGCCATGACGCATTTGCAAAGAGTGAGTAAAAAAATATAAGCACAACTAAGTTAGCAAACTTCTGTTGCTTGTTTTCTTTTATGTCGTATGTTGGAGGTGCCTGGCAGGGCCTTTAGATGAAGGAGGGGCCCACAGCTGTACCTGGAGCTTGTTAGTAGGGCTGCGAATCTTTGGGTGTTCCACGATTCCATTCAATATCGATTCTTGGGTCACGATTAGATTATAAATCGATTTTTTTCAATTCAAAACAATTATCTATTCATTCAATACATAGATTTCAGCAGGATCTACCCCAGTCTGCTGACATGCAAGCAGAGTAGTAGATTTTTGTAAAAAGCTTTTATAATTGTAAAGGACAATGTTTTATCAACTGTTTGCAATAATGTAAATTTGTTTTAACTATTAAATGAACCAAAAATATGACTTATTTTATCTTTGTGAAAATATTGGACACAGTGTGTTGTCAAGCTTATGAGATGCGATGCAAGTGTAAGCCACTGTGACACTATTGTTCATTGTTATTTTTTTTATAAATGTCTAATGATAATGTCAAATGAGGGATTTTTAATCACTGCTATGTTGAAATTGTTACTAATATTGATAATATTAATTTTTGTTTCACTACTTTTGGATTGTTCTGTGTCATGTTTGTCTCCTCTCAATTGTTTATTGCAGTTCTGAGTGTTGCTGGGTCGGGTTTGGTTTTGGAATTGTATTGTTTTGTTGGATTGATAAATCATCTCAAAGGTTATAGGGAGGTTAATATATGAGCAAATAGATAATTATCTATCAAATCGCGAGCTCCTATTCGATTTTCAATCAGGATTCAGAAAATCACATCCCACCGATACATGCCTACTGTACCTAACTGACTACATCAGGCGAGAGATAGACACGGGCAAGTACTGTGGAATGGTTATGCTGGACCTTCAAAAGGCATTCGACACAGTTAACCACTCAATACTGTTAAACAAGTTGAGGGCAATCGGTTTTGACGGCGCAGCCACAAACTGGATGAAATCTTACCTTGAGGATAGAGAACAGGTGGTCCAGGTGAACGGATCACTGTCCTCTCCCCTCAAGGTGAGCTGGGGTGTCCCACAGGGGAGCATTCTGGGACCATTGTTATTCTTGATTTAGATTAACGACATGAAACCAGCATGAAACAGCAATTTGTTCCTGTCCGCGGACGATTCTGCGATCCTGGCCTCAGACAGGTTGAAAGTGCACTCAGCACCAAACTACGTAATCTCTGTCTCTGGCTTTCCGATAACAAACTGTCACTACACCTGGGTAAAACAGAGTCCATCCTATTTGAGTCCAAGCACAACCTAGGTTTACGATTAAAGCAGGTGATACCATAATCACCAGCAAAGACAAGGTCATTTACCTAGGTTGTATATTGGACAACACTCTCTCGGGTGAAAAAATGGCATTAAAAACAATCACCAAGATCAATAATAAAACACATTTTTGGGCAGGATTTCTGCGTTTATCAACAGGGATACACTTAAGACCCTCATACAATGTCATTTTGTCTACGCCTGCACCTCATGGTTCACCAGTCTCACCGAGCCACTAAAAACCAAACTGCAAACTTCCCAAAACAAGCTCAACCTCTCATACAGGACTCGCCTAACTCAAGCCCACTTTACCAAATTGGGATGGCTTAGAGTTGAGGAAAGAGTACACCAAATCGCAACGTGCCTGGTATTCAAAATACTCAGAGAAACTGTCCCCAAGTACCTGTCCAACTATTTCACCGGAGTAAGTGATGCTCACAGGTACTACACGAGAGGGAGTTCCTCAGACCTCGTCCCCCCAAATTCAAGACTCTCATGGGAAAAAAATGCATTCTACTATTTTGCCACCACACAGTGGAATGCACTACCAACAGACCTTAAAATTCAAACTTCTCTACTAAATTTTAAAACTGCCATAAAATCATGGCTCAGCTCAACCTCTACCTGATCTGAACCAAAATTGATCCCCAGCAACTCTTCGAAGCATCAAACAGGTTTATATGTGGTTATAGTGTATATATATATAGCGGGGTTTGGCGGTAGCGGGGGTGTATATTGTAGCGTCCCGGAAGAGTTAGTGCTGCAAGGGGTTCTGGGTATTTGTTCTGTTGTGTTTATGTTGTGTTACGGTGCGGATGTTCTCCCGAAACGTGTTTGTCATTCTTGTTTGGTGTGGGTGGCATATTTGTAACAGTGTTAAAGTTGTTTATTCGGTCACCCTCAGTGTGACCTGTATGGCTGTTGATCAAGTATGCGTTGCATTCACTTGTGCGTGTGTAAAAGCCGCGTATATTATGTGACTGGGCCGGCACGCTGGTTGTATGGAGGAAAAGCGGACGTGACGACAGCTTGTAGAGGACGCTAAAGGCAGTGCCCCAAATATTGTTGTCCGGGTGGAAATCGGGAGAATGGTTGCCCCGGGTAGATTTTCGGGAGGGGCACTGAAATTCGGGAGTCTCCCGGGAAAATCGGGAGGGTTGTCAAGTATGTCCTACGTCCGTGTTTTACCGGACATGTACCGCTCCGTACAGCGGCGATTTAAAAAGTCATTAATTTTACTTTTTGGAACAGATACCGATAATTTCCGATATTACATTTTAAAGCATTTATGGAACATTCGGACGTCTCTAGTTAAAAATATGAAGAAGGTGTAGGATTAAATATAAGCTTTGCTTCTTCCTACTCCTTTTCAGATATGTTGAAATGCGCAAATGTAACCATGTGATGCACCCTGTTAACATGTCAATCATGACTGGTGATGGTTGATGAGGCCTCATGAAGCGTTTCGACACATTGCAAAACTGTATTGATACTGTGTCGATACTGTGTCACTAAATACTGACATCTGCTGGACATTAAAAATCCCTACAGGCAACCTATGGACCGACTCAACTGACACTGATTTTATGAGCTAGTATATACAATAATATAAACCAAGTCATTGTATTTCATTTAGGATTATTTCATATCTTCATTTAAATAAAAATATATTTTTATCTTTTTTAGATACAGTCAAATAATGTGAACATGTATCGTGACTAGGATGGAAGAAGGTGGGGATCGAACCCCAGTAACCAGCAACCCTCCGATTGCTGGCACGGCCACTCTACCAACTTCGCCACGCCGTCATTCCTATATCTTCCTCTAGTAACAGTAGTGATGGGTCATGCAACACAGATGCATTGGCGCATGCGTCGAGCTCATAGAGCGAAACCTTGTGTCGGTGCGCGTACCGCTTTTAGAAAGTCACGTGACCGATCATGAGCTGCTTTGGTCACGTGACCGATACGCGAACTGTATCGCACTGACGCCTCCTCTGTGCCCTGTGAGCAACGCTCCCTCTAAGGTGCGCGCCTGCGCAATTGCGCAGTGCTCAAGCGTCCTCTGCGCACACCGTGCGCCGCACAGCCAATATATGCCGCGCACCAAATCAAACCCATCTGAATTCTAAACAAAATAAACACATTTATTCTGTGTAATTTTGAAATGCAACTTTGAGTGACAGTGACAACAAGCGGCCCTAACGGTGTTCGTCAACAACACGCATTGCGCCGCTTCCTAATAAACACAGTTTGGCGCGCAGGCGTCCGTGCGATACAGTTCATGAGCGGTCACGTGACCAAAACAGCTCGTGTTCGGTCACGTGACTTTCTAAAAGCGATACGCGGACCGACACAGGGTATCGCTCTATGAGCTCGACGCATGACCCATCACTAATCATGACCATAATCACAGCAGATTACCCGTGTCTGGATCCCAGCCAGCGCTGCTCTTTTGAGGCCCTGAACTCCAGGCTTGTTAGAGATGACCACCACGATCTCTGCACAGCTAGATGGACGCCTGGCCTGCTCGATCAGTGCCTGCAGGTTGGTACCTGGTGGAGACCGCAAAAGCACAAGTTGTAATCCACATGACCAAATACATTCATGAAACACTACACAAACCTGTCCCTGAAATGAGAACGCCGACTTTGGTCCTCCTGTGCGGCGTGCTGATGTCACCGAGGCAATTGCCGTTCTTGGAGGCTGGACCGCCGCTCAGCAGGCTGTGCTTGAGGTTGCGGACCGCCACAGACTCGGTACCTGCGGCGGCATAGTGACGTGACGAGAATGTGCGTGCGTGTCTCCACATGAAGGTCCCTGACTGACTCACCGGGCTGCTTGTGAGCGAGTGCGCCCACGATCCAGGCCTCCTCAAGGGCCTGCAGCTGCCGCAAGACCCTCTGAGCCTCCATCGGGGCCACCACTAGCACTGCTCCCAGGCCGCAGTTGAAGGTGCGGGTCATTTCATCCTCGCTCAGTCCGCCCTCTTTCTGGAGCCAGGAAAACACTGGTGGGATGCTCCAACGAGACGCATCTGAAGCGAACGTGTGTAATTATAAAACCGTACAAGATAGGTATTTGTCTCCAGACTTGTATGATGTAGGCCTTCACCTATATCGACTGCTAGCTCCTGGGGCAAAACACGAGGAATGTTTTCCAGAAGTCCTCCACCGGTGATGTGAGCATAGGCTTTCACCGCACCGCTGCGCAGGATCGGGAGCAGCAGATGACTGTAGATCTTTGTTGGCGTCAGCAAAACCTCCCCTGCAGGCCAACATTACAGTAAGAAGTGCTTCATACCTCTAAAGGCCTTAGTGGCCACATGCGTGGACAGCACCTTTTAGCTCTTATTTCCAAAATTGTGTACACTACTGAATTGGGGTCTTATGCCGACATATGGACACTTATACTGCTATCTGGTGGTGTCAGAAGAGTATAACAAAAGTGTAAAAATAAAAATTAGCATGTCACTACACATGAAGTACACGTTTGTTACTTATGGACTAAGTACATCATATAAAAAGATGAATTTTAGTTTTTATTCTAATTAGGGTCCAATAAGCCCAAATAGCGAAGAGAAATAAAAAAATCATGTAAACAAACAGCTTGGGCCTTAAGAGGTTTTAAGAGGGATGTCCCCATAAACACTTTTGGCCTCATATTAGATCCCACACTTTGACAATAGATTACAGAAGTGAAAAGGTTTTAAAGCAAGCAACTAAAATAAACAAACACATTTTGATCAAGCACATCTTATTAAATGTAGAACTTGCTAGTATTGAGGTGAATCAGATGTACTAAATGTGAAGTACCGTATTTTTTGCAATATAAGTAGCACCGACCGAAAATGCATAATAAAGAAGGAAAAAAACACATATAAGTCGCACTGGAGTATAAGTCGCATTTTTTGGGGAAATGTATTTGATGAAACCCAACACCAAGAATAAACATTTGAAAGGCAATTTAAAATAAAGAATAGTGAACAACAGGCTGAATAAGTGTACGTTATATGACACAGAAATAACCAACTGAGAACGTGCCTGGTATGTTAACGTAACATATTATGGTAAGAGTCATTCAAATAACTATAACATATAGAACATGCTAAACGTTTACCAAACAATCTGTCACTCCTAATCAATAAATCCCATGAAATCTTATACGTCTAGTCTCTTACGTGAGTGAGCTAAATATTATTATTTGATATTTTACGGTAATGTGTTAATAATTTCACACATAAGTCGCTCCTGAGTATAAGTCGCACCCCCGGCCAAACTATGAAAAAAACTGCGACTTATAGTCCGAAAAATACGGTATTTACTGCTACTTACATTTTAACAAAATAAAGTGGCTAGTGTACAATAAGTAAAAGTAAAAACTTCTATTGGCTCCCATTTAAATTAATTGGGTTTACCCTCAAAGCCTTCCTGTATCCAGAGACTTACCCCCTAAGTTTGTAAACCATAACAAAAACCACCAAAACAGTGAGTTTGTAATAAGAACATGAAAAAAGAAAAATATCGATCTAATCACTTTTGTATCATTTCTATACTAATAGTGTACTAGGTATCGATAGTATCGACATCTGAATGGACCACCCCTACTCTACATTTGAAAAAAAAATAAAAAGAGGGAAAATTGAGAAAAAAGAAAGAGGAACATGTTTACCAACACAAAGTGCTACCACGCCAAACCCGGAAGAACGTTTTGAAAATCAGGACTACATTTCCTACAATTGGGTGCATTTCTACACTATATTTTACTTTTAGATTTACCAACCTCTTGTGACACTTACTGTAATGTACTACCTTATTTTTAGATTTTTTTAGTAAATAATTTACTGACATTATTAACATTGAAAATGCTGCGAAAAATTCTTGAACATGCATGCCAAAAACATTTCCCATTTGGCAACTTTATCCTGTAGCCACGTCCAAACGGGTAATATACTTCCAGTGTTGTGACCTCGGTTACTAACGTGTCATGTCAAAAAGAAACCTTCTCGCTGGCTAAGGATAAATACTCCAGTGTACCACTAGTGGTCTGCGGGCTCCATCTAGTGGTATTTTAACGAATCACTTGATTAAAGTACAGTGTTTTATTTTCCTATATTCAAACACAGTGTGACTGTTCAAACTGTGTAAAAATATATTAAATATACACTACCGTTCAAAAGTTTGGGGTCACATTGAAATGTCCTTATTTTTGAGGGAAAAGCACTGTACTTTTCAATGAAGATAACTTTAAACTAGTCTTAACTTTAAAGAAATACACTCTATACATTGCTAATGTGGTAAATGACTATTCTAGCTGCAAATGTCTGGTTTTTGGTGCAATATCTACATAGGTGTATAGAGGCCCATTTTCAGAAACTATCACTCCAGTGTTCTAATGGTACAATGTGTTTGCTCATTGGCTCAGAAGGCTAATTGATGATTAGAAAACCCTTGTGCAATCATGTTCACACATCTGAAAACAGTTTAGCTCGTTACAGAAACTACAAAACTGACCTTCCTTTGAGCAGATTGAGTTTCTGGAGCATCACATTTGTGGGGTCAATTAAACGCTCAAAATGGCCAGAAAAAGAGAACTTTCATCTGAAACTCAACAGTCTATTCTTGTTCTTAGAGATGAAGGCTATTCCACAAAATTGTTTGGGTGACCGCAAACTTTTGAACGGTAGTGTACTTGTTAAATAAAACCTCTGCCTTGTTTTTAATGTACACATAGGCCTACTATGCTACTGTATTTTAATGTTGGTCATTAGTGTGGTGCTAATGCAAAGTTTTTTCTTAGGTGGTACTTTGTGGAAAACATTTGAAAATCACTGCTCTGGGCTCGGCAGCTCATCAGCCAATTGCTGACAAGTTTTAAAAAAAAACGTAACCCCATGATGGGGATCAAGACATCTCTGGTATTTTTACATCAAACTTACCAACAGTCTGTCCCGGGTGGCCAAAGGGTGCCGGGGAGCTGTAGCTTAGATTTGCACGTTCCAGGACCTTGCGGACCAGGCTGAAGCCGTTGCTGTGGATACCAGAGGATGCCACTCCGATCAACAGGTCTCCCTCCGTGATGTCCGCCAGTCTGGGCAGCAGGGCGCTACGCTCTACTGCTCCCACGCAGAACCCGGCTAGATCATACTCCCCAGGGCCGTAGACGCCAGGCATTTCTGCGGTCTCTCCACCTGGACCATCCACACATGATGGGCTCAATTTGGCAGCCGGTGTTACGGAACCACTGTGGCCTGCTTCTCCACTTACCCAGTAGAGCACAGCCAGCAATCTCACACGCTTTGGCGATGCCAGCGACCACTGCGGCGGCCACGTTCACATCCAGGCTTCCGCAGGAGAAGTAATCGAGGAAGAAAAGCGGCTCTGCTCCCTGAGCCAGGACGTCGTTCACGCACATGGCGACTAGATCTTGACCCAAGCTGCCATGCTGACCGCACGCCTGGGCAATCTGCACAAACGTTTCTATTAACCATCAAAATTCAAAGTATTAAGACTAGAGATGTCCGATATCGGACTGCCGATATTATCGGCCGATAAATGCTTTAAAATGTAATATCGGAAAGTATCGGTATTGGTTTCAAAAAGTAAAATGTATAACTTTTTTAAACGCTGCTGTACGGAGTGGTACACGGACGCAGGGAGAAGTACAGAGCAGTTGCGTCTCCCAGTCATACTTGCCAACCCTCCCGATTTTCCCGGGAGACTCCCGAATTTCAGTGCCCCTCCCGAAAATCTCCCGGGGCAACCATTCTCCCGGCCCAATCACATAATATCTACGGCTTTTCACACACACAAGTGAATGCCACGCATACTTGGTCAACAGCCATACAGGTCACACTGAGTGTGGCCGTATAAACAACTTAAAACACTGTTACAAATATGCGCCACACTGTGAACCCACACCAAACAAGAATGACAAACACATTTCGGGAGAACATCCGCACCATAACACAACAGAACAAATACCCAGAACCCCTTGCAGCACTAACTCTTCCGGGACGCTACAATATACACCCCCCGCTACCCCCCCAACCCCGCCCACCTCAACCTCCGCATGCTCTCTCAGGGAGAGCATGTCCCAAATTCCAAGCTGCCGTTTTGAGGCATGTTAAAAAAAATAATGCACTTTGTGACTTCAATAATAAATATGGCAGTGCCATGTTGGCATTTTTTTCCATAACTTGAGTTGATTTTAGGGCTGCAACTAACAACTAATTTGATAATCGATTAATCTGTCGATTATTACTTCGATTAATAATCGGATAAAAGAGACAAACTACATTTCTATCCTTTCCAGTATTAACAGCATACTGGCACCATACTCATTTTGATTAGGGTTTCTCAGCTGTTTGTAAATGTTGCAGTTTATAATAAAGGTTTATTAAAAAAAAAAAAAATTAAATTAAATTTTTAAAAAGTAGCCTCTACGCATGCGCATAGCATAGATCCAACGAATCGATGACTAAATTAATCGCCAACTATTTTTATAATCGATTTTAATCGATTAGTTGTTGCAGCCCTAGCTGATTTATTTTGGAGAACCTTGTTACATTGTTTAATGCATGCAGCGGGGCGTCACAACAAAATTAGGCACAATAATGTGTTAATTCCACGACTGTATATATCGGTATCGGTTGATATCGGAATCGGTAATTAAGAGTTGGACAATATCGGAATATCGGCAAAAAAGCCATTATCGGACATCTCTAATTAAGACTGAACCTAAACCAGACCTTCAGTTTGGTCCCAACACCGTCAGTTCCAGATACCAGAACCGGGTCGAGGAATCCTGCAGCTTTAAGGTCAAAAAGTCCAGCAAAGCCTCCCAGCTCTGCATTACATCCTGATGAGAAAATATGATCTTATTATATTTAACTACAACTTTAAATGTAAAGCATTACCTGGGCGGGAAGTTGCCCTGGCCAGAGGCTTGATGATGTCCACCAGCTTGTTGCCCGCAGCAATGTCCACGCCGCTGTCCTTATAAGTCAGGCCTCTGTCAGACAGGGTCAGATGACTTGACTTCAGAAATATAACACCTTCTTTCAGTGTGACGCAGTCATACAGAATTACAGGTAAAACAAAACAAAAAAAACAGACACAGAGGATTCTCCACGGTTTGTTTATTGATGAAAGACATCAGTGACAATTTAGAAAACTGAATGTTTTGTGCCGCATTCAAACACACCTGCGTTGCTTCAGGTGGGAAATGGCCCGGTGACCAATGTCACGGCGGTACACAGCACCCGGGAAACCAACCGCAGCCACTCCCTCATTGGCTGCCTGCAGTGCCGCCTCCAGCGAAGGTCTGACCGCGGTGACCGTCAGGACGCGCCCGCCGCTGGACACCACTTGTCCGTCCTTCAGCCCTGTACCTGCGTGGAACACCTGGATGCCCATGTCCTCCACCTGGGACAGACCTGAAGAGGAAAGGCGGTAGAAGTTAACGAGGGGTCCCTGTAAGGACCATTCCACCGTATCGGTGCGGTTTGCATCCCAAGAAAATAAAATGCACGATAAAATTAACTGAAAAATACATTTAAAAATCAAAGTGTCCTGCATGTCTTTTGTTTTGATTGCATATTTATTAAATACTTATTTTTTTACTTATTTATTTGCAATGGCATTTAACACATATTGAGCTGGACATTTTTATTTACATATTTATAGATCTTCATTAGTTTATTTCTAACACTTTTTCTCTACCATTTCATTGTTTGGTTGGTTTACGGAGAATTTATAGCCTTGTCTGTACTTAGTGTAATGTTGATTCCTTTTTTCTTAACATTTGTTTTTAATTTGTGCAGCCCTTAGGGGCAGTAGTGGCCGTTTTTAAAAATTGTGTATTTTAAATAAACCTCGACTTAGAAAATTACCTTGAACACTGTCCACGCTTCCTAAAATTAGACTTTACTGTGAAAAATAATAATTCAAATCCTTCAGAGATGTTATATTTTATTTAATACTCCATATCCCAAATATACTTTGAGTAAATTTTCTTTTAAAAAATAAAAAAAGACAATTTAATCAAACTTCACACTCTACAAATGCAATATTCCACAAGTCACATGGTACACAGAAAGTTGCATCATTCCGACTCTGTGCAGGCCTAAAGTAAGTTCTCATTTATTTTTCTGTCTATCGGATGATATTTCAACTTAGACTGGAGTAGTTGGGTTAAAACCTCAGCACAGTCCTGTCACCTACAATATTTTTGGATATCATTGGTTTGGTTTTAAGATAAAAAATGCATGTTGTAAAGTGCTTACAGCATACAGTTAGCGTAAATACTAATTACCGTATTTTCCGCACTATAAGGCGCACCGGATTATAAGGCGCACCTTCAATGAATGGCCTATTTTAAAACTTTGTTCATATATAAGGTTCACCGCATTATAAGGCGCATAGAAAAGACGCTACAGTAGAGGCTGGGGTTATGTTATGCATCCCGTAGTTGCGAGACCTGTTGTGGCTCAATATTGGTCCATATATAAGGCGCACCGGATTATAAAGCGCACAGTCAGCTTTTGAGAAAATTGGAGGTTTTTAGGTGCGCCTTATAGAGCGGAAAACACGGTGTATGCTAAAAACTCACTCCTATTACTCAAAGGAGTCATCCTCTGCTTCGGAACTAAGTACAAAAATGTAAAATAAAGTTGCCTGAGATGGGCCAATAAACATTTTCACAAGTTTAATATGAGTATTATCAGATGTAAAGTTACAATCTCTGCACCACAATTACTTACCTGTGATGGCCATTCCTTTGTTGTAGGCACCTGGGTAGCCGGCACTCGCCATCACTACGGTCACTGCGGCTTTTTCCTTGTGCCACTCAGGGGCGCTGGAGGCCAGCTTGCCATTCATCGTGTTCAAGATGACCTCATACAAGTCACTTTTCAGCAAGGGCAGCAAGACCTGGCACTCGGGGTCTCCAAAGCGACAATTGAACTCCAGAACTTTGGGTCCCTTCTGGGTTAACATGAGGCCGGCATACAGCACACCTGGGGAGCCGCACATGATTACAGCCGGCCACTAACAAGCCCACTGTGCACTAACAAGTCGTGACTCATGTCTGCACTCACCAACATAAGGAGCTCCCTCTTGCTTCATCGCATCCACGGTCTTTTGAAGCACAGACTCTCGGATCTGCACAAGTAGCTCATGGCTCACCTGCACCACATAAAGAGGAAGCAGCAAAAGCATGTCATGTCTTAAACATAGGTTTGTGTTTCACAAAAAAACATTTCTTGCTCTTCTCCTTTGCATGCCATCAATACATTTTGATTGTTAATATTCAAGTGTGATATTCAAAAGGGACAACTCTACTATCAATCCTTACACTTCCTGGTAAATGTACTATGTAGAGTTGGGACGTTCACCATGAAAAACATATAGGCTACAGGCAATGTTTTAATATTTTAAAAGTTCTATGTCAGTGGTTTTCAACCTTTATTCCCCACAAAGTATCACCTCAGAAAATACTTGGCTCCCAAAGTACCCCCATAATGACCAACATTAAAATACAGTAGCGTAGTAGGCTAACATAGTCATTAAAAACAAGGCAGAGGTTCTGTTTAACAAGTGTATTTAATATTTTGGCTCCTGTAACATTACACACAGTTTAAACAGTACCGTACTATGAATAAAGGAAAATTAAACTGTACTCTAATCAAATGGTTCTTTGGCGTACCACTAAATGGAGCCAGCATACCAGTACCTCTGTTTGAGAATCACTGGTTTGCAGTACCAGTTGACATACAACAACCAGGTTTGTTGTATGTCAAGTATGTAAAGTGTATGCAAAGTGCAGAGCGGGGGCCATTTGTGGCACACAGCTCCTTCCTACTGACTTGCGGCAAAAATAAATAAAACAGCAGAAATGGAATGGGGCTTTGACACTAAACACACACACATTTATCTTTAAATATTTATAACTTTTATTTTGCTTTTTATCAAAGTGCCGTCCCGGGTTTATTTAAACCGTGACCTTAATACAGAGGTACTGTACTTAGTGAGTCATGTTAAATTTTGAGGAGCTATTATACTGTAGCTAAAACACTAGTGATGTGACAATATGTAAATGTCACATCACTGTTATTGAGACCAACATGTTATCAATATTATGATACTGTTAAATGGCAAAAAAAACACTTGTATACACACTATACTCTTTTAAACCAAGTTTTATTTTAATAAATAAACAAACAAAGAATATACTTTTCTTAGTAGAACATTAAAAATAGTTTTAAGAGACATTAACGCATTTTTCGGACTATAAGGCACACTTATGATTATTTTAACTTCTCCAAAAATGGACAGTGCACCTTATAACCTATGTACCAATTCTGGTTGTGCTTACCAACCTCGAAGCAATTTTATTTGGTACATGGTGTAATAATAAGTGTGACCAGTAGATGGCAGTCACAAGAGATACGTGTGGACTGCAGGATGGTTTCCCTGTTCAATAAATGACGCTAGCAAGTACCGCTAAGAAAGAAAGCCCAAAACTTTGTTTCATTGAGAATATAGAACATTACACACAACACTCAAAAATCTGTCAAGATGTTTTAGTACGACTTCAGTAAGCTACGAAACCGCACGGCTTGATGAATTGTCGGAACATTACGGCTACCATATACTGTGCTTCAACATACAAGTATTATTATTGTGTGTGTGTATAATAACCCCAACAAGGCACCTATAAGGTGACATACTCCATTATCTGGCGTTTTGTTTCAACCTATTATGCAAAAGCAACTTTTCTTACCTATTGGTGCCAGCTGTTGTGTATTTGGGATCTGCATAACAACATTTGCGTGTTTAAGTCAATAGGATTTTTTTCTTTTTCTCCATCCTCTTGTTGTGGGGCATTTCTAATTTCTAATACAAAGTAGCGTACAGTTCTAACTTATATCTGTCTGTAGACTCGCTATGAAAGCGCTAGAAAGTACCAGTACAGCAAAGATGATGGGGAGAAGACGCTGTCGAAGTGGAGGCATGTAAATAAGACCGCCCACAAAATAAACAATCCTGAAAAGACGGTCTCAAAGCGGTCTGAAGATTGTCTGTAAAACATACTCTATGCAACATTTTGACCAAAGAACCACCATTACACGTTATGTAGACCACAAGAAAGTGTTTATAATATAGAAGAAAAAAATCACAATATGATCCCTTTAATGCACCTTACAATTAGTACTGTGTGCCTTTTGTATGAAAATAGAACTGAATAGACCCGCTCATCGGCAGTGCGCCTCATAATCCGTGGTGCCTTTTGGTCCAAGAAATACAGTATTGGTTTTTTATCTTTGGTTTTAATTTATGAAGGTTTTAGGGTGTTTTTTTAATGATAAAGGCAAATTCGAGGCTGTGCTCTTAGCTTCCGGTTTATCTGACATCGCAAGTGTTCACATCCTGTTTTATTGTTTCGAACAAAAAGGTTAATTATAATGATTAGAAGATTTCTTTCAATGAGGTCCATTTATTAGGAATAGGTCAGGTTACAAGAATCTTACTTGTGTCTTAATATGCCAACGAGAGTGCTTTTAATTGTGTTGTTCTTACCTGTCTTTTGAAAATGTGTGTGCTTTGTCCCATAATGCCATTTTAAATTGGATATCATTATAACAGCTTTAGTCTGCTAGTATATTTAACACATGGATCTTGTGCTCGTTGGAGGCAGAATAAATACAATGATTCAGTCCAATTTTCACTGTCCGCCAATTTGGAACACGCCATTTTTGTGCAAACTACGCTCCAACGGCCGCCAAAGTATCGCTATGCGAGCGGCTCCAAAAACAAAAGTGAAACTTAAAGTGCACGCAGCAGTTAACCCACAGTTCCAGGCAGTCATTGTAGCGTTGGTACAGGGAACAGCCTCGGTAAAGATGTGCTAACCCAAACAACATATACCGTATTTTTCTGAGTATAAGTCGCTCCGGAGTATAAGTCGCACCGGCCGAAAATGCATAATAAAGAAGGAAAAAAAACATAAGTCGCACTGGAGTATAAGTCGCATTTTTTGGGGAAATTTATTTCATAAAACCAAACACCAAGAATAGACATTTGAAAGGCAATTTAAAATAAATAAAGAATAGTGAACAACAGGCTGAATAAGTGTACGTTATATGACGCATAAATAACCAACTGAGAACGTGCCTGGTATGTTAACGTAACATATTATGGTAAGAGTCATTCAAATAACTATAACATATAGAACATGCTATACCTTTACCAAACAATCTGTCACTCCTAATTGCTAAATCCGATGAAATCTTATACGTCTAGTCTCTTACGTGAATGAGCTAAGTAATATTTGATATTTTACGGTAATGTGTTAATAATTTCACACATAAGTCGCTCCTGAGTATAAGTCGCACCCCCGGCCAAACTATGAAAAAAACTGCGACTTACAGTCCGAAAAATACGGTAGTGACAAAGTAACCGTCCGTGGCCATCAGTAGGTCGCTCATTGGCCTAGTACAGGGCATACATTTAGAAAACAAGAAGTGAAGCTACCTGAGGGGTGGGGCAGTAGGCTCCCATGCCTCCTGTATTTGGACCCTGATCGCCATCTTGCAGGCGTTTGTGATCCTGCGCTGGAGGCATTGACGACACCGTGGAGCCATCGCTGAAGCACAGACACTGTAAAAGGTGCAGAGGTTTAAACCAGGGCTGGTTCTTCACTTCCAACACATCCACGTGCAGGGACTCACAGATACTTCCTCGCCTTCGAGAAGCTCCTCCACCACCACTGTGTCGCCAGCAGAACCAAACGCTCGGTCCTGTGATAAGGTGAACGATATGAAAATGACATCAATTTTATCAACGCAGCATTAAAGGCCTACTGAAACCCACTACTACCGACCACGCAGTCTGATAGTTTATATATCAACGATGAAATCTTAACATTGAAACACATGCCAATACGGCCGGGTTAACTTATAAAGTGCAATTTTAAATTTCCCGGGAAATATCCAGCTAAAACGTCTCGGTATGATGACGTTTGCGCGTGACGTCACGGATTGAGCGGAAGTATTGGGACACCATTGTGTCCCAATAAAAATAGCTCTGTTTACATCGCAAAATTCCACAGTATTCTGGACATCTGTGTTGGTGAATCTTTTGCAATTAGTTTAATGAACAATGAAGACAGCAAAGAAGAAAGCTGTAGGTGGGATCGGTGTATTAGCGGCTGGCTGCAGCAACACAACCAGGAGGACTTTGAGTTGGATAGCAGACGCGCTACCGTGAGTACGCAGCTTTCTTCCAAACATTTGATCGCTTGCCCGTCCGTGCGTGCCGCTATGTGCATGTCACGTACGTAACTTTGGGGAAATATATGTGCTGTATGAACTTTGCGGAAGTGAACGGTACTTTGGGCTGTGGGATTGAGTGTGTTGTGCGGGTGTTTGAGTTGTATTGGCGGGTCATATGGACGGGAGGGGGGAGGTGTTTGCTATGCGCGATTAATTTGTGGCATATTAATTATAAGCCTGGTTGTGTTGTGGCTAATAGAGTATATATATGTCTTGTGTTTATTTACTGTTTTAGTCATTCCCAGCTGAATATCAGGTCCCACCCGTCTCTCACAGCATCTTCCCTATCTGAATCGCTTCCACTGCCCTCTAATCCTTCACTTTCACTTTCCTCATCCACGGTAATCGTCCTTTCTCGTCCAATCGCTCAACTCTGCTGGGCGTCCCTAGTGATTCAAAACGAATATGCAGATGTGAGGAGCTGCTCAACCTGACTTCACGCTAACATCCGTACTACTGCAAGCTTTGATTAGCTCTCAACCAGAAGACGTCACTTTCGTCATGTAATCAGGCTAAGGCTAAATCTTATCAGGACCAAAAGTTGATGCACATATCGTCATGTTCTCTACCTAAATATGCAATCATCTGAATATCAAGTAAGACACATATGACCAAGAATATCAGCCTATCCCTTAAGAAAACCTCATCAGCTATTCCCTAAATAGCAAACCCACCTCATCATGTCAGCTCCCATCACTGCCCGACAGGCCTCTTCCTGGTCTTGTGCCACAATAACTCCTTTACCCGCTGCCAAGCCACTGGCCTTCACAACCAGCGCTGGGAAGTCAGCCCTAATAAGGAGATTATTAAAAATATTGTTTCATGATGATAGTCACAACCTTCCAATAACGGAAATTGGATAAGTGAGGAGCTACTTTGAGTGAATCGACGGTACTGACGTGCGGATGTAGTTGCAAGCCTCCTTTGCGTCGGTGAAGGAGCCGTAGCGGGCCGTGGGAATGCCGTGGCGCTCCATGAAGGCCTTGGAGAAGCTCTTGCTGGCCTCCAACTCGGCGGCTCTGGCAGACGGGCCAAAACATGGTACACCTGCTGCCGTCAGGTCATCCACCATACCTGGGAGGGAAGCGATGGAGGCGATGAAGAAGCTGATGACAACTAAAAAGAAAACTTGTGAAAAGTTGGTGAACTTACCAGCAGCGAGCGGAACCTCTGGGCCGACCACCACGAGCCCCACATGATGGTCCTTACAGAACTGAGCCAAAATGGCGTGGTTACTCACAGATACCTCTGTGGCGAGATGGACAACTTGATCACCTCTTTGTTTAGAACATGGCCATATGAATTATATTTTCAAAAACGTGTGTATAGATCTTTGGTCAACACATACTGCACACTGAACAAAAATATAAAAACAAGAGCCTGGCTTAAATGTATACAGCTAGGCCTGAGACAATCTTTTAAGCTACGGTATTTTCTATATTATACACCGCTATTTTTTCCCCCACTCTTTGAACCATGCGGCTTATAAAACGGTGCAGCTGATTTATTTATTTCCTTCTCTAACGGCCATTATGTTTTGTATTCAACAAATAGTTTTTAACACCGACAGATACACTGAAAAGGTGTGTTATTGTTTGTGCAGTGGCGCCATCTTTTGGACAAATTCGCTCACCGCAGGTGCTGCGGGTTGAAAATGTACTTCCTGTTTCGTGCTTTCAACCGGATGTATATCCTACTTCGACTAATATTCGTCTATAGCAGGAGTGTCAAACGTACGGCCCGCAAACAGGTTTAATCTGGCCCGCGAGATGAGTTTGCCAAGTATAAAAATAAACTGCAATTTTTTAATGAAAGAAACTGCTGTTCTAAATGTGTCTACTGGATGTCACATTTGCAATTCCAGTGTAACCCACGTCACACTGTTAAAGATGACGTGTCAGCTGACTTTAAGCGCCTTCTGGATTGGCTGCCACTACTCCAATGGCGGAGACTGGCGGCAGACTAGTGCTGTAGTGACGCACAATACTTTCTTTAATTGTAAATTATTCACTCTACGGATAAAATAACAAAACGGTAAGATGCAAAGGCTTTAGTCAACATGACCATCATCTTTGTAGTTAGAGTTCCGTGCAGCGCTCGCAATTTGTTGATGGCACGATGTACACACTTAAATCCATTGTAAAAATGTGTGTTTCTACATTTGTTGGTTGTTCTATTTTATGCTTAAATCTTTTATGTTCACATTGGTTAGGTTTGTAGTTATGTTACCTTAAATTTGGCTATTATGTTGTCTTTTTTTATTGTTTTGATTATACCATAATTTTAATATTTGAATGATGATTGGATGTCACCAATATGGGAGTTTGAGGTAACATTCGATTGCTTTTCCAAACATGTCTTTCATGGTGAACTGCCAACATGAGAATGCTGAACAGGAAGTGCTTAAAGTTAAATGGCTTTATAAATACCGTATTTTTTGGACTATAAGTCGCTGTTTTTTTCATAGTTTGGCCGGGGGTGTAAACGTATAGCATGTTCTATATGTTATAGTTATTTGAATGACTCTTACCATAATATGTTACGTTAACATACCAGGCACGTTCTCAGTTGGTTATTTATGCCTCATATAACGTACACTTATTCAGCCTGTTGTTCACTATTCTTTATTTATTTTAAATTGCCTTTCAAATGTCTATTCTTGGTGTTGGGTTTTATCAAATAAATTTCCCCAAAAAATGCGACTTATACTCCAGTGCAACTTATATATGGTTTTTTCCTTCTTTATTATGCATTTTCGGCCGGTGCGACTTATACTCAGAAAAATACGGTACATCCCTATTCATGGATGGTCGGTATTGGAATGGGCAGCATTAATCCCTGATTGGAACATCCCTACTTATTATCATTATATATGTGACCCGTGCTGGCAAAATGAGTCGGAATACGCACAGGCTAATTTTGACCTACAGGCAAATAAGTGAAAAAAATGTATCTTGGTTGAAATTGAGATTTTCACAAAAATGAGTCCATAAAGCCACAATATAGCGATCCCAATCATCGAAATAGCAAGAAAACATCTTAAATCACCTTTATTTGAAGGTTTTGTACGAGGTATGTCTTCAGAAATTAGTCCTTTGTGTTAAAATTCCTTGAGAAAATCAAGTGTTTTCGACACTCACTCGCGGCAATAAGGGGGAATCCCCCTAGCCATATTTGGTATCATTGTGACGCCAAGTTTACCTACTTTCTAAAAATGAGCATGGAATTCCCGATGACGCCATTCTGAACCAATATAATTCGAGTTTTTAAACCTGTCCCGACGTAAACAAATCCGGCTTGTTGCTAACCGGAACACCGGTCGCTGTGAGGCGTACCCTCATTGGTTGAATCACCCCGCGCGGTGCATTGTGGTATCATGGCAGCGCCCTGATCAAAAACAACACAGTAATTCGAGCGGAATATTTGGTGAAAAAAGGTGATTTTCGAACATTTAATTATTATTTTTGTGGATAAGTTAGACTGTTTTACATTCCGTAATGGATTTAGAAGGTGGAGAGGGTACACAGGCGGTTGAAAGTGCGCTAAATTCACTGCAGTCGGCGAAACTTCTTAGTGCTGCTGGTCAGGAATATTACGGACAGCTGACCAGCTGACAAACTGACCAGTGAACAAAAAAACTGTGACATAACAGTGTTGAAATGTTTGTACATAACCGTTTTCAATAGAGTTGAATACCGTAATTTCCGGACTATAAGCCGCACCAGCTAAATTTAGGGGAAAATACAGATTGCTCCATATATAAGCCGCACCCGACTATAAGCCGCAGGGTTTTGATGTGTAATTACCGTAGTATATAGGGGTTCCTGCTACCACGGAGGGGATTGTCGGGACAGAGATGACTGTTTGGGAACGCAAAGCGTCCCATTTATTAACTATAAATCTTTCAATCATTCAATCAAACTTTCACATCTTTGACATGGCGAACAGCATTCGTGCAGAGTACAAATAATACAACGGTGCAAAGTAATACAAAGTGCTCGCATGTACGTTATCAAAATAACCAGCCTACCGGTATATGAAAAGTCAGTCTTTAATCATTGTGTCATCGTCTTCCTCCTGCGTACTAAAACCGCCGAAATCCTCTTCGTCGGTGTCGGAGAAGAACAGGCCGTATATAAGCCGCACCCTTGTATAAGCCGCAGGGACCAGAACGAGGGGAAAAAGTAGCGGCTTATAGTCCGGAAATTACGGTATATATTTTTCCTTTAGACATGGGATTTGACTTTAATTGTACCAATTTTGGTGTTGCTACAAGGACTTTTAAGGTATGGTTGCTATGGAGTTTTGTTTTGGAACATTCTGTTCTGGAACAGTAAACTTTAAGCTGTTTTTTCTCAAAACGGACCCTCAAACTTGGTCGACTTCAATCGGATGTAACTCGGTCATTTTCTGTCCGATTCCAACAAACCATATATCATTTTGAAGGTCTTTAGATGGAGAATGTGTAAATAACAATAACTCAGTTTTTTAAATTTCCTCATTGTGACTCATTTTGCCAGCACAGGTCACATATTATGATTTCATTAGTGCTTAATTATGTTCCAAATGAATGCAAACAATAATATTGTATATTGGAAATAATTTTTGGGACAATATATCGTCCAGAAAAATGTGTTATGGGCCCAGGTCTACATAAAGCACACACATACCAGAGTTGCTGATCTTCCCGCAGTTTGCCGTCCCCGCGTTCCCGGGAGCCACAAGGACTTGCTGAATGTGTGGCGACTGTGCCAACTTCCAGGCCAGAGCGTGCTCCCGCCCTCCGCCGCCAACCACCAGCACCCTTTCAGCCATGGCACCTAAGAGACCAAAGAGGGGGAGAGAGGGATAAACGACCCCGGCATGACCTTTCAAACTCAATTTTGTCTAACTGCTCAAACCGTAACGAAAGGTCGGACGCGCTGACCTTTTCAGACAACTGCAGACTTTTATAATCTTGCACGCCTGCGATAACACGGGTGCAATCAGGCAGAACATAAAGACATCATAAATGAGGAGATGCTCGTCAGGAGACTGTGGAGTGTGGACGCCTTTTTACTTCTTTTACAATTTTAGCTGGATTTTTCGTCTCGAGACTGAGGCCATGTCCACACGAACACGGATACTTAATAAACGCATACTTATCACTGCGTTTAGGCCTCTTTTCCGCACGCAGACGCATACTTGTGTCTTTCAAAACGCAGACTTTTACAAACGCTGGCCAAAGTGTAGAGTTCCAAAACTCTTCGCTCAGCGTATGAGTGTACACGGCACAAACGGAGACTTGTGATGACGTCACGGTTAACAACACTGCCTTGCTGCCTCTAAACGCACTATAAGAGGAATTACTGTATGTTTGAACGTAAACATGCTGCATCAAAATGGGCTTTGCGACACTCAAACCGGCGCAAATGACTTTCAGTTGTTTTTGGATATGATCACTGTCGAATCTCCGCCTGATGGGACAACTTTGACAAGCAAGACTTTTTGCTGTGTGTCATAAGAAAGGTGCAACTTTATCTTATGTTTTTAGTCCTTGTTTAACAATAAATCGTGAACTTAACTTACGTGTCTTGCTTGCATTCTTGTAGATGGAGCCGGGCGCGAAGTGAGCAAGCAACTAAAAAAAAACATAATGTAGCGTCCTCCTTGTAGTGTGTGTAGGAGCCTAAATGATGTTTAAGTTCATTTACATTTTATGGTAGGTGCTTTATGTTTATTCAGCCAAAATTGGACTATTTACTTTATTTGCATAATACGAAAATGTATATATTGCATGCTTAGAATAATTATAAGGTACACTTTATTTGTAATTATTATATTTGTCTGAATAATTTGATGACGTACACTACCGTTCAAAAGTTTGGGGTCACCCAAACAATTTTGTGGAATAGCCTTCATTTCTAAGAACAAGAATAGACTGTCGAGTTTCAGATAAAAGTTCTCTTTTTCTGGCCATTTTGAGCATTTAATTGACCCCACAAATGTGATGCTCCAGAAACTCAATCTGCTCAAAGGAAGGTCAGTTTTGTAGCTTCTGTAACGAGCTAAACTGTTTTCAGATGTGTGAACATGATTGCACAAGGGTTTTCTAATCATCAATTAGCCTTCTGAGCCAATGAGCAAACACATTGTACCATTAGAACACTGGAGTGATAGTTGCTGGAAATGGGCCTCTATACACCTATGTAGATATTGCACCAAAAACCAGACATTTGCAGCTAGAATAGTCATTTACCACATTAGCAATGTATAGAGTGTATTTCTTTAAAGTTAAGACTAGTTTAAAGTTATCTTCATTGAAAAGTACAGTGCTTTTCCTTCAAAAATAAGGACATTTCAATGTGACCCCAAACTTTTGAACGGTAGTGTACCATTTTATACTGCTTTAATACAGTGAAGATTACGTAACTGTTTAATTGCATATATGGCGGAAGGATCTGTGTGGTAATATGGTTTTGGACAAGTTATTATGGGTAATAGCAGTCAGGTATGGGGGAATCGAGCCACACAGTTTTTTGACCTCACTCTTACTTTTTTCTTACTCTTACTTTTTCTAACTCTTTCTTACTGTAACAAACCCACCTTATTTTTCCATTCATTTGTTCCCACATCGTTATTGTTTTACGTTTTTGAATGATTAATTTCACAAGTAAACGATACAAAACGAAGAGGAGCAAGCGGAGCAGGAGAAAGTAGAGGAGCGTCAAGCTAAGGCTTCATTAGGAATCTACATTTTATTTTGTATAGTGGACAGTATCTCCGGCTGTCACGCGGAAGACCGGGGTTCGATTACCCGACGGGGAGCCATAAAATGTAGATCTGTGTGGTAATATGGTTTTGGACGAGGTATTATGGGTAATGGCAGTCAGGTATGGGGGAATCAAGCCACACAGTTTTTTCCGCCATATATGCAATTAAACAGTTACGTAATCTTCACTGTATTAAAGCAGTATAAAATAGTACGTCATCAAATTATTCAGACAAATATAATAATTACAAATAAAGTGTACCTTATAATTATTCTAAGCATGCAATATATACATTTTCGTATTATGCAAATAAAGTAAATAGTCCCATTTTGGCTGAATAAACATAAAGCACCTTCCATAGAATGTAAATTAACTTAAACATCATTTAGGCTCCTACAGTGTGTACTGATGTTACAGACAATATACACGTCATTGCACATGTACTATATCGATGATTAAATGCTTTACAATTCCGTGACAGTTTTGCAGCGGCACACGGACGTCCTTGTGCTTTATATAGATACTTAAACATGAAAAAGGTTTTCCTTGGCTCGTTAGTATGTGCTGATTTTAGAAATAATATACACTTCACATGTAATACATCACCATGTTGCTGAACATTTTACAATTCTATGAGTGTTGGGTTTCAGCAGCGAAGGCGTGCATTCGCTCTTTAATAATGTTCCCAGGACTATGTGTATGCGCGGGCTGGTTTTAAAGATAAAGTACATGTCATTGTACGCCTAGTATATCAAAATAAACATAACAGGAGGTGTAATGCCACCAAGTCAGATATTTCTGCTTTTTTCAGGCTTCTGATTGGACAAAATGTGCATGACAGCAGGTGTATGTGTTTGTGTGTAGACATAAGACAGTTTTGAAACTACACTTGTGTGGACGGAGATAGTTTTAACCCCAAAATATGTGTTTTTGAAACTCTCCGTGTTCGTGTGGACATGGCCTTAGTGGCACAATGACAAGCCTCGTGAGGTTTGTTAGCCAGCATGTGATCTCATCAGTGGAACACTCTGATTAGACTCATGCAGTTTGTCTTCGTCAGCCCTGACCTCCAAAATTTCTGGCTGTGTGAGACACAAAAAGTGTGCGCCGAATTTACTCTTTATCCAAAACATTGCGGAAGAGAAGAGTTAAATGTCCATCAATAACTGGTCTAATTCAAAGCATGCAGCTCTTGATATATCCCACCTCCCCGGATTGTAAATAATCAAATGTATATACTTGTTCTTATGCTTTCTGAACTCACTATGTTCACTGCTCGCTGTACATATCCTACGAAGTCAGACCTACACTGTTTCAATGTCCATTTCTCAGATTATGCAATTATTGATGACTGAAGTGCTGATATCAACCAAACCTAACCCCTTCGCCCCCCGGATTGTTAATAATTCAATGTATATACTCTTATGATTAACTCGTGTGATGACTGTATTATGCTGATAGTATATATATGTACCATGAATTGATTAACGTGGACCCGGACTTAAACAACTTATACATCCTGGGCCAAAAAGCACTTCATATTCTCTAATGCTCGCTAGTGTTACCATATCCGAGTTATTGTGCAGAAATATGGGGAAATAACTACAAATGTGAGCTACATTCGCTAAAAGTGTTACAAAAAAGATCAATTAGAATAATACATAATGTTGGATATAGAGAACATACAAACCCTTTATTTATTTAGTGAAAAATATTAAAGTTCGGTGATTTGATAAAATTGCAAACAGCTAAAATGATGTACAAAGCAAACTATAACCTGCTACCAAAGAATGTACAACAATTATTCTCAACTAAGGAGGAGAAATATAAACTTAGAGGACAATATAATTTAAAACATTTGTATGCATGTACAACACTTAGAACATTTAGCATATTAGTATGTGGAATGAAATTATGGAATGGATTAAGTAATGAAGTTAAACATTGTACTGATATGATGCAGTTTAAGAGGTTGTTCAAATTAATGGTGCTTACAACGTACAAAGAAGAAGAATTATGAGAAATACTTTCAACCTTATTGAATATAAGATATTCTTCATCTCAGTATGTTAATGACTGAATTAATTAATTACATATTACAAAACTGTTGTGTATACTAATTCACAGATGTTATTTTATTATAAAAAGGTCAGTAAATTATTCTATAAATGTGTAAACGCTCTGAAGTGGGAAAGGGGTAGGATTAAATAAGCTTTGCTTCTTCCTACTCCTTTTCGGACATGATGTGAAGTGAAATGATATGAAACTGTGTGATGTATTGTATTGTAAGTGTGTTCATGTTCGAAATAAACTAAAGAAAGAAAGAAAGAACAAGTATAAAACGTATTCGGGTGTTACCATTTAGTGGTCAATTGTACGGAATATGTACTGTACTGTGCAATCTACTAATACAAGTTTCAATCAATCAATCAATGCTTTCCATGGCATGCTGAAGTGCACAAAATGTACTATTTTATAATAAACGTCTTTTTTAAGTTAGCTAGATTAAGCCACGATTAAAAGAGAAGTTTAGAAGTGGCTAAAGAGGGAACAGCGTGGTTCCAGAAGGTCGCCACGCTTGCAAAAAAGAATAATAAGATATATTTAGGTTAGCTTACATGCTACATTATAGCATCGTAGTCACACCAACCTGTTAGTTTTAGTGAGGCGGGAAGGAGTCGGAGTCCGAGTCAGGAGGCAGAAATGTCTTCTCTGCTTTCAGCCAGCAGACTGACAGTAGACACAGCCTACACACACTCACCACGTGGGTCAATGTTAAACGAGGTTATGCTAAATGCTAACACAAGTTCCAGAAAGTTTATATAAGCCAATAAAAAACAACAAGAACCGATGTAGTTGGTATCGCTGATGGTTTTATCCCCAAAAGTTCCTTATTACCTTTTTTTTTTTCTTCCTAAATGGCGAGTTTGGGGGAGATTCGACTAAACTTTTCCGGGGCGTAACACCCTGATGCATGATGGGACTTGTAGTTGTTTTACTTTTTTTTTGTTGCCTTTGGGCTCTAATGGTTACTTCCCGTTCAGCGTTGCCAGACGTAAGATGAATCATCGTATTTATTCAATAATTTCACCCTCTGCACTGTAGAGGGTGAAATTATTGAATAATAATAATATCTCACGGTACACTAGTGTACTGTGAGATATTATTAGTGTGCCCTGGGAAAATATGCAATTTCACCTAATTGGTCGGAAAAATATTTTTTTGCAAACCAATAATTAAAATCCACAAACAATGGGCCGTTGTAGAGTGTCTGTGCTGTCTGGAGATCAGCAGAGTAACCATGTAATACTCTTCCGTACCAGTAGATGGCAGCAGGTGGCTCATTGCTTTGTAAGCCTACTTTGAGACAAGAGAATTAATGATGGTTTTTATTATTTATTTATTTATTTATTTTTATAAACATTTATTTATAAATTTCAACATTTACAAACCGTTTGAAAAGAATAATCAAAGTAAATACAAAAACAGTACAAAACAGTACAAAAACAGTACAAAGCAGCGCCGGGGGGTTGTAAATTCAAAGTAACTAAAATAGAATTTAAAATATATATATATATATATATATATATATATATATATATATATATATATATATACAAGTATATATATATATATATATATATATATATATATATATATATATATATATATATATATATATATATATATATATATATATATATATATAATAAACAAAGTGCAAAGTCATAGGCTCACTCAATTTCAGTAAATAACTTACATTTGAAACACAGCATCATCGTTTTCACAGCTTTTTGGTTGTTAGAGGTGGAGAGTGTTTTAATGTAGAGCTCTAAATCTTTTTTAAAGGCACAAAAAATAGGTTGGGTATTGAGGAACTTACATTTATGAATATAAAACTTAGCCAATTATTGATGGTTATGGTTTGAAGTCATATCGAACAATTGCGTCAGGTATTTGATGAGAACGACTTTATATTGTCAATATAGGCTATTGAGTTTCGTTTTTAACATTTTCTGCTGGGGGTGTCATGTATTGGTTACTCGGGTCACATGACAACACCGGAACCATTGTAAGGGGAACTTCAGGGCGGGGGGACACAGGATATGATGACATGTGTTGTGTGTTGGACGCCTGGAAGTGGATAAAGTAAGAGCGGGAATAAAAGGCAGAAAAAGACAATAAAAGCTTCCTTTTGGTGTATTATTAAGCTTATATTGCTAATAAGTGACAAGTTTGGCACACAACAATGGCGACGAGGACGGGATAGTGTCCCCCTGGGTTTTTTTTCAATGAAAAAAATGCACCTTGACTCAAAAAAGGTTGAAAATCACTGCTCTACAGCAAACTCATTTTCATTGAGGGCCACATTGTAGTTATGGCTGCTCTCAGAGGGCCGCTTGTAACAACGAATGATATATGAATTTGCCTATGCATTTGATTATGACGGTATATATAATTTACGTACACTGTAAAAAAAAATCTATTTTTTACAGTAAAAAAAAACTAGCAACTCAATCACCAGAATTTTACAATAAAATGTAGTGTTTTTTGCAACATATTACGGTAGATGGAACAACTGTATTTTATTCTGGCAACTGCCAATTTTTTACCGTTAAAAAAACTGATACTGTTTTACCATTGACAGTAAAAAAAATTATGTAACCTATTTTTATGGGCTTTCCTCTTTGTGATGTTAAGTTCCTGTTATACGCTGTTATACAGTATATGCCTTGAGCTCTTATTTTGAAGGCGCTAAGAGCGGAAGTGATGACACGTTGTAGTGAAGCGGAGGTTTTTGAAAGAAGATAAATAAAGTGGTCCTCGTGTAAACTGGAGCCTCCGTGTTTGTTATTTTGTAGTTTATACAGTACAGGCGATATTTATAAACCCTCGGTTACATTGGTGGTAGCGGTGGGATCGAGGTCCTGCAAAAGAAAGACGAGGACCACTTTATTTACCTTCTTTCAAAAACCTCCGCTCCACTACAACGTGTCATCACTTCCGCTCTTAGCGCCTTCAAAATAAGAGCTCATGGCATATACTGTATAACAGCGTATAACAGGAACTTAACATCACAAAGAGGAAAGCCCATAAAAATAGGTTATAATAACAACCATAGATTTTACAGTAATTACACTGGCAGCACAGTCGACAGAATTTCCCGTAAAAAAAACAGTGGTAAAGTTTTTTCCATTTTACAGTAATATGCTGTAAAAAAAAAACATTGAACATTTTACAGTAAAATGTATTGTCATTTTTACAGTGTACAATTTGATGGATAACTTGCTCTAAAACCATAAGTCAAACAGAATTTTAAGTGTTTTAATAAAATAAAATGTTTGGAGAGTATGATATTATTATTTTTTTGCTATATTGGATAATATTAAAGTTTAAAATGTATGCAATGTCATGTGGTACCTTCATTTTTTTCTATTTAAATGGAAAGAACAAATACATTTAGTAAGAAAAGATAAAGTACTTTATTGACGCATATTATTTCCAGGCCTTTTGTGGGCCACATAAAATGATGTGGCGGGCCAGATCTGGGCCCCCGGGCCTAGAGTTTGACACATCTGCTCTACAGGATCAATACAGAAAACTATTGTCCAGTTTGACCTTTAAATGCATGGATGTTAGCAAATATGTGAATAGTTCATAGGCTGCCGTGCCTCTGTATAGCCAGGTGGGGGCACTGTTTGGCAAGGAGCTGCATTTGTTTTGAATAATGCTGTCAACTAAACTAAAGTTAAGTTAAAGTACCAATGATTGTCACACACACACTAGGTGTGGTGAAATTTGTCCTCTGCATTTGACCCATCCCCTTGTTCACCCCCTGGGAGGTGAGGGGAGCAGTGGACAGCAGCAGGGGCCGCGCCCAGGAATCATTTTTTGGTGATTTAACCCCCAATTCCAACCCTTGATGCTGAGTGCCAAGCAGGGAGGTAATGGGTCCCATTTTTATAGTCTTTGGTATGACTCGGCCGGGGTTTGAACTCACAACCTACAGATCTCAGGGCGGACACTTTAACCACTAGGCCACTGAGTAGGTATTAAATTATTTATAATACTTAACCTTTCAATAATCATTGATTAAAAAGGTAAAACTGCATAATAGTCTATACTACACACAGCCTGTGGTAAGCTTGTAGTACAATAATAATTCACCTGGCAACGCTGTTTGTGGCACAACCTAATGAAAAGATGTCCAAAGTGGGGCCTGGTGGTCATTTTTTGTAAAAACTAATTTTATTTCATTAATCATATGTATCCTTCAAGAAACATTATATTGTATTGAATCTATTGGTGTCAAATTCTTATTCTTTAATCAGATTAATTACATTTTGGAATTTGGATGAATCACACACTGCAAAAAGTCAGTGTTCACAAACAAGAAACATTTTTACAAAAATGAGGGGTATTTTATTTGAACTAAGCAAAATTATCTGCCAATAGAACAAGAAAATTCGGCTTGTCAAGACTTTCCAAAACAAGTAAAATTAGCAATGAACCCAAAAAAATACCTTAAAATAAGTATATTCTCACTAATAACAAGTGCACTTTTCTTGGTAGAAAAAAATAGACCTTTTTGCTCAATATGTTGAAAGATATTCTTAAATGAAGTAAATGCTAGTGCCATCATCTTGACATAATGATATGCGCTCGGCATTACAGTTCTTGAAACCAGCAAACTTATACTAAAAACTACTTCATTTTTCTTAATGGAAAGGCAACAAGGCAACCGCTTGTTACTCTCGGGGTCTCCTAGCCGCTCAGGCATACTATATGGTCTAAAATGCATTTTTCCATCGATAACATGACATCATCGCGGCAAGTGCGTGCTCTTTCAGTCAATTAGTGTGCATATATACAGCCCGGCCCCCGGCAAAAAAAAATTTAATTGTAATTTTGAAGAATTCATCTGAATGTGCATGAACTATTTCTGTTCAAAATTGTTTGAAATGTCACATGTTAAATGTTTAAATATTAACTGTCAGTTTGCTGTACTGTGCCAACTGTACTACTATATGAGTACGTATTTTCTATTGTTTCATTGAAAATAAAACAGCAAAGTCCATTTGGCTGTCATCTGTTTTAAATTATGAGACACATTCGTGTCAAAATCATGATTTTTTTTTCATGCTTGAAGTAAGATATTACTTTAAAAAAGTAGTTTTATACTTGTGAGTGTTGATGACACAGCTTTGCAACAGTTGATGTTCTAGTTTCAAGCATGTTTTACTCAATATAGGTCTAAAATCTCAGCAACAAGCTGTAATATCTTACTAAAAACATTTAGGACCAAAACCCTTAAAACAAGTAAAACACTAACATAAAATCTGCTTAGTGAGAATAATTATCTTATCAGACAGAAAATAAGCAAATATCACCCTTATTTGAGATATTTAATCTTACTTAGATTTCAGTTTTTGCAGTGCAGGTGATTACTAGCTTGCATAATACACAGGATCTTAAGAAAAGCCCCCAATAGTTGTACTCAAATACAATTTTATTGTCAGAGCATCATCCTGGGACACATTTAAACGGTTTATCTGAACGCATGTCATGTATTTGCACAAAACTCGGTAAGAGAGCTTTATTTGAAGTTCTTTCATGCTGTATTTTGGAGCGAAATGTGCAGGGAGAACACCAGTCGCGGTCACCTCACTCCTTTCTGTAGTTTTTAACAGTAACTGTATAGCGATTAGGGCAAAAGAACATATACGGTCAAAATAAATTGCATGATTAACTTAAGCGTGTTCATAATTAATGCAAAACATTTTTTTTGTGATTATACACAGCTCATTTTGACAGCTCTAATGTAATCATGTTGAAGACATGTATTAGTATGTTGATTATTGTGGTGTTTAAGTGGTTTTACAATACTAAAATTCAGGTTTTGCTATTGTGGGGGTACAAAGCATATTTTGGGGATGGTCCTGCAATCTGAACATTAACCGGATGGAGTATTCCGAATGGATTGTATATTACCTTAAAATATATTTCCACAGGTTGTACATCATAAATCCCTAGCAACACGAGTAACACAATGGGGGGGATGTTTTTAACTGTACATAAACCTAACAAAGTTCAACAGATAAAACAAAAGCGGTCTATGTTCAAGCATCAGGTCGTAAACAAGGCGCTGAAATGTTTATGTCATGCATCCGCGAATAAATAACGTCATTCACTCGGAAGCTTTGAGGTTATTCGCCTTCATCTGCCGATGAAGACGGGGAGATATACTGTCAAAATATTACAGTTCATATACTGTACCACCGGCTCGCAAATTCACATTTTAGTAGGCTACAACTCAAAAATGACTTTTAAACAGTCATTCATCCCGCATGTACATCAATATGATGTTCGGTCCATCATCTCGCACTGTAAACCCGGTAAATAATCAATTCTACTACCTCCCAAATGACTGCCAGTTTAGTAACCTTATTCTACGCATTTTTTTGTATTTACTGTAAATATAAAAACAAATGGCTAATCTTCTTCTTTTTGAGATGCTGCCTCAGTACTTACATTTTCTTTTTCTATTGGTCCATGAATTATTTGTGACCCCTCTCTTGTCTTGGAGTAGCGAGAGGCAGGCTGACGCTCTTCAGCCCGTTTCAGACACCAGCAAAATGTCTTGTCCGCCGCGTACGCCTAAGAAGCACCCGTGCTCAGTAGCGCCCCCTCTGACCGGTCCTGGACATAGTGAGGGGCAGCGACACGGAGGAGAGCGAGGACACTTCCCAGTAGAGGGAACGAGACAGAAAGAGCTGGTAGAGGATCACCATGGCGATGGACTGACACAGAACTACTCCGATGGTGACCACCTGCATAAAAAACACAAGAGAAGAACGTTGGGAGGACCGTATCTTCCTGACACGAGTCACGCTGGAATGCTGCCCGACCTTGTCCCTCTGGTGCTCGTTGACGATGGCGGACGTGAGGACGAGGAGGGGATGACAGAGGAACCACAGGAAGCATCCCTGTGCAGAAAACATGTGTAAGAGGTAGAGCTGAGTCAATCTCTCCAATATGAGACGATTCCATACCTATCTGGATACATGGAGAACAATACGATTCAGAAGTGATACATTTGAAACAATGTGGTGTAAATCTATATTTTTAATATACATTTAAAAAAAATCGAGCTGGTTATGATACTGTAACTCTGCTGCTCGGTTGTCATATATTGTTTTCTTATTACATTTCTGAGTGTCATTTGCAAGTATTATATAGTAGATGCAAGTATTATATAGTAGACGTTGCAAGCAGTGGCAACTCCGAGACTTTCGATGGCAGCAGTGCATATAGTATGGTGGTTTACCTAGCTAGTCTTACAGTATGTTGAGCCCTACAAAGTGTTTATACTCTAAGGCCGTGTTTTTCAACCACTGTGCCACGGCACACAGTCTGGTGTGCCGTGGGAGATTAACTAATTTCACCCATTTGGGTTAAAAATATTTTTTTGCAAACCAGTAGTTATAGTCTGCAAATTATGTGCCGTTGTTGAATGTCGGTGCTGTCTAGAGCTCGGCAGAGTAACCGTGTAATACTCTTCAATGTCAGTAGGTGGCAGCCGGTAACTAATTGCTTTGTAGATGTCGGAAACAGCGGGAGGCATTGTGCAGGTAAAAAGGTGTCTAATGCTTAAACCAAAAATAAACTGAAGGTGAGTGCCCCTAAGAAAAGGCATTGAAGCTTAGGGATGGCTATGCAGAACGAGACTAAAACTGAACTGGCTACAAAGTCAACAAAAACAGAATGCTGGACAACAGCAAAGACTTACTGTGGAGCAAAGACGGCGTCCACAATGTACAAACCCCGTTTCCATATGAGTTGGGAAATTGTGTTAAATGTAAATATAAACGGAATACAATGATTTGCAAATCATTTTCAACCCATATTCAGTTGAATATGCTACAAAGACAACATATTTGATGTTCAAACTGATAAACTTTTTTTTTTGTGCAAATTATTATTAACTTTAGAATTTGATGCCAGCGACACGTGACAAAGAAGTTGGGAAAGGTGGCAATAAATACTGATAAAGTTGAGGAATGCTCATCAAACACTTATTTGGAACATCCCACAGGTGAACAGGCAAATTGGGAACAGGTGGGTGCCATGATTGGGTACAAAAGTAGATTCCATGAAATGCTCAGTCATTCACAAACAAGGATGGGGCGAGGGTCACCACTTTGTCAACAAATGCGTGAGCAAATTGTTGAACAGTTTAAGAAAAACCTTTCTCAACCAGCTATTGCAAGGAATTTAGGGATTTCACCATCTACGGTCCGTAATATCATCAAATGGTTCAGAGAATCTGGAGAAATCACTGCACGTAAGCAGCTAAGCCCGTGACCTTCGATCCCTCAGGCTGTACTGCATCAACAAGCGACATCAGTGTGTAAAGGATATCACCACATGGGCTCAGGAACACTTCAGAAACCCACTCTCAGTAACTACAGTTGGTCGCTACACCTGTAAGTGCAAGTTAAAACTCTCCTATGCAAGGCGAAAACCGTTTATCAACAACACCCAGAAACGCCGTCGGCTTCGCTGGGCCTGAGCTCATCTAAGATGGACTGATACAAAGTGGAAAAGTGTTCTGTGGTCTGACGAGTCCACATTTCAAATTGTTTTTGGAAACTGGACGTCGTGTCCTCCGGACCAAAGAGGAAAAGAACCATCCGGATTGTTATAGGCGCAAAGTTGAAAAGCCAGCATCTGTGATGGTATGGGGGTGTATTAGTGCCCAAGACATGGGTAACTTACACATCTGTGAAGGCGCCATTAATGCTGAAAGGTAAATACAGGTTTTGGAGCAACATATGTTGCCATCCAAGCAACGTTACCATGGACGCCCCTGCTTATTTCAGCAAGACAACGTGTTACATCAACGTGGCTTCATAGTAAAAGAGTGCGGGTACTAGACTGGCCTGCCTGTAGTCCAGACCTGTCTCCCATTGAAAATGTGTGGCGCATTATGAAGCCTAAAATACCACAACGGAGACCCCCGGACTGTTGAACAACTTAAGCTGTACATCAAGCAAGAATGGGAAAGAATTCCACCTGAGAAGCTTAAAAAATGTGTCTCCTCAGTTCCCAAACGTTTACTGAGTGTTGTTAAAAGGAAAGGCCATGTAACACAGTGGTGAACATGCCCTTTCCCAACTACTTTGGCACGTGTTGCAGCCATGAAATTCTAAGTTAATTATTTGCAAAAAAAAAAAAAAAGTTTATGAGTTTGAACATCAAATATCTTGTCCTTGTAGTGCATTCAATTGAATATGGGTTGAAAAGGATTTGCAAATCATTGTATTCCGTTTATATTTACATCTAACACAATTTCCCAACTCATATGGAAACGGGGTTTGTACATCTGAACATGACATGACAATCAACAATGTGCCCACAAAGAAGGATAAAAACAACTGAAATATTCTTGATTGTAAAACAAAGTAGATACGGGAAATATCGCTCAAAGGAAGACATGGAACTGCAACAGGAAAATACAGACAAAACAGGAAAAGCCACCAAAATAGGAGCGCAAGGCAAGAACTAAAACACTACGCACAGGAAAACAGCAAAAAACTCAAAATAAGTCACGGCGTGATGTGACAGGTCAAGCCAGTACACCTACTTTGAGACAAGATATATATTGATGCATGGTTGGTTATGGTTTAAATTAATATCCAATAATTGCGACAACGACTTTTTGTTGTCTGAGTTTAATTTTTTAATGATTTCTGCTGGTGGTGTGCCTCCGTATTTTTCAACGCAAAAAATGCGCCTTGGCTCATTAAAGGTTGAAGAACACTGGTCTAGATCAGTGGTCCCCAACCACCGGGTACCACCATTTTTGGGCGATATAGAAGTGTGATCTAGACCAATGGTCCCCAACCTTTTTGTAACTGCGGACGCTTGAAAGTTTGTCCCACGGACCAGGGGGGGGGGGGGGGCGGAGGGGGGGATGGTATTTAATTTTTTATTTATTTATTTTTTATTTTTTTGTCATAAAAAAATACAATCATGCGTGCTTACGGACTGTATCCCTGCAGACTGTATTGATCTATATTGATAAATAATGTAGGAACCAGAAATATTAATAACAGAAAGAAACAACCCTTTTGTGTGAATGGGTACGGATGAGTGTAAATGGGGGAGGGAGGTTTTTTGGGTTGGTGCACTAATTGTAAGTGTATTTTGCGTTTTTTATGTTGATTTAATAAAAAATAAAAATAAATTTAAAAAAATATATATATATATATATATTTTTAATTTCTTGTGCGGCCCGGTACCAATCGATCCACGGACCGGTACCGGGCCGCACAAGAAATTAAAAAAATATATATATATATTTTTTTTTTTTTAATTTTTTTTTTTTTTTATTAAATCAACATAAAAAACGCAAAATACACTTACAATTAGTGCACCAACCCAAAAAACCTCCCTCCCCCATTTACACTCATCCGTACTCATTCACACAAAAGGGTTGTTTCTTTCTGTTATTGATATTTCTGGTTCCTACATTATTTATCAATATAGATCAATACAGTCTGCAGGGATACAGTCCGTAAGCACGCATGATTGTATTTTTGACAAAAAAAAATAAAATAAATAAATAAATAATTAAATACCATCCCCCCCTCTGCCCCCCCGCTGGTCCGTGGGACAAACTTTCAAGCGTCCGCAGTTACAAAAAGGTTGGGGACCATTGGTCTAGATCACACTTCTATATCGCCCAAAAATGGTGGTACCCATTGTATGTGTGCTGCATGTCAACAACATGACGAAATGCCACAGGTCGGACCATATAGTGCCATAATTGTGGAGGAAAATGAGTGTCTCCATGGTGACAGCCGAAATGGACGCAAAAACCTCATTTAAATAGGGCGGTCGGCACCACTTTTGCAAGTTTAATCAATTGTGCACGCAGTCTTTGTAGATCACACACAACATTAATAATACACGCAAATTTCTCTTTGCCTCTTCTACTGGTTTGTTTTCGTTAGTACGTGCACACACGGAGAGAGAGACAGAGAGCGCTGTAGACACACAGGGCTTCCAGCAGTTTCGCAGAGAGATCAAACCGATTCGGTTATTTGTTAGACCCACAAGAAGGAGCCGTTGGGACAGATTTTTGGTGAATTTGGCCGGCGCTAACCTTGGCAAAGCAGATGTAGAAGTCTCTCTTCAGGGTGCTCCTCTCAGTGGAGATGATCTGGTAAAGAACGGAGGCCAGCAGGAGGGCCAGCGTCACCCTGAGGGCAATGAGGAGTATCCCTGCCAGACTCTGATGGCTGTGGTAGCTGTGGTGTTGGCTCCCAGATGCGGAGTACTGCTCCCATAGCAGCAGCACACCCTAAAAGTAACACAGTTAGCATCTCGGCAAACACGGACAATCGCGCCAAAAGGTAGCGTGCCTGCGTAACGACTCCACCCACGGCAACAGCTGTGGACGCCGGAGACTGTTCCCACTGCAGAGGTCGGGACTGAGGTTTCCGGCCTCGACTTAGAGTCCAGCTCACACACAGACTTAGTAACGTGTACAGCACGGACACCTGAGCCACCATATCCCAAACTGCATGGAGACAACAAAGCCAGAGAAGTCACTTGGTGTGTTTTTACAAATGGATTTAAAGATCATTTGTGAAGTTACGTACACTTAGCTAGGCTGCCCATCAGCGGAATACCAACGCCGTCTCTGGAATACCTGCAGAGCACAACAGTAAAGGTGGCAGTTATGCATTTGTTATTATGTCACTACTGTGGTGCTGACCTACAACTAGGGTTGTACGGTATACCGGTATTAGTATAGTACCGCGATACTAATTAATAGCGATGTCCGATAATATCGGACTGCCGATATTATCGGCCGATAAATGCTTTAAAATGTAATATCGGAGAATTATCGGTATCGGTTTCAAAATTATCAGTATCGGTTTCAAAAAGTAAAATGTATGACTTTTTTAAACGCCGCTGTGTACACGGACGTAGGGAGAAGTACCGAGCGCCAATAAACCTTAAAGGCACTGCCTTTGCGTGCCGGCCCAGTCACATAATATCTACGGCTATTCACAATGCAAGGCATACTTGGTCAACAGCCATACAGGTCACACTGAGGGTGGACGTATAAACAACTTTAACACTGTTACAAATATGCGCCACACTGTGAACCCACACCAAACGAGAATGACAAACACATTTCGGGAGAACATCCGCACCGTAACACAACATAAACACAACAGAACAAATACCCAGAACCCCTTGCAGCACTAACTCTTCCGGGACGCTACAATATACACCCCCCCCCCCCACCTCAGCCCCACAACCCCCAACCTCCTCATGCTCTCTCAGGGAGAGCATGTCCCAAATTCCAAGCTGCTGTTTTGAGGCATGTTAAAAAAAAAAAAGCACTTTGTGACTTCAATAATAAATATGGCAGTGTCATGTTGGCATTTTTTTTCCATAACTTGAGTTGATTTATTTTGGAAAACCTTGTTACATTGTTTAATGCATGCAGCGGGGCATCACAACAAAATTAGGCATAATAATGTGTTAATTCCACGTTGATATCGTAATCGGTAATTAAGAGTTGGACAATATCGGAATATCGGATATCGGCAAAAAAGGCATTATCGGACATCTCTACTAATTAATCATATTCGGTACTATACCGCTTCTGAAAAGTACCGGTCCGCCACACCCCCACGCCCCCTTCGTCGTCATGTCGTGTCATTGCTGGTTTGCATTTTGGCTTAAAAACTAACAATAAAGGCGAAGTTATAACACTGAAACGCCCTCAGGAAGAGGTGCTTTAACACATGGCTAGCTAGCTAGTGGCTAAAGTCCTCGTCTCCATGGCGACAAATAAAGTAAGTTTCTTACAAGTATCATCCCTGCAGGACGAGGAATAGCCAAACATGCTTCACTACACCGGCGTCAAAATGTAAACAAACGCCATTGGTGGATCTACACCTGACATCCACTGTAATGTTACTAAGTACAGTAGCGTATCTAGTCGATACTACTACGATTACGTCGATATTTTTTGGCATCACAACATCTTCTTTCGTTTTTTTTAAATGTTATATTGTGTTTATAAACTCAGGAAATATGTCCCTGAACACATGAGGACTTTGAATATGACCAATGTATGATCCTGTAACTACCGGACTATAAGTCGCTCCGGAGTACACGTCGCACCGGCCGAAAATGCATAATAAAGAAGGGGAAAAACATATATAAGTCGCACTGGAGTATAAGTCGCATTTTTTGGGGAAATTTATTTGATAAAACCCAACACCAAGAATAGACATTTGAAAGGCAACTTAAAATAAATAAAGAATAGTGAACAACAGGCTGAATAAGTGTACGTTATATGACGCATAAATAACCAACTGAGAACGTGCCTGGTATGTTAACGTAACATATTATGGTAAGAGTCATTCAAATAACTATAACATATAGAATATGCTATACGTTTACCAAACAATCTGTCACTCCTAATCGCTAAATCCCATGAAATCTTATACGTCTAGTCTCTTACGTGAATGAGCTAAATAATATTATTTGATATTTTACGGTAATGTGTTAATAATTTCACACATAAGTCGCTCCTGAGTATAAGTCGCAACCCCGGCCAAACTATGAAAAAAATTGTGACTTATAGTCCGAAAAATACGGTACTTGGAATCGGATTGATACCCAAATTTGTGGTATCATCCAAAACTAATGTAAAGCATCCAAACAACAGAAGAATAAGTGATTATTACATTTTAACAGAAGTGTAGATAGCAAAGTAAGCAGATATTAACAGTAAATGAACAAGTAGATTAATAATTCATTTTCTACCACTTGTCCTTAATAATTTTGACAAAATAATAGAATGATAAATGACACAATATGTTACTGCATATGTCAGCAGACTAATTAGGAGCCTTTGTTTGCTTACTTACTACTAAAAGACAAGTTGTCTTGTATGTTCACTATTTTATTTAAGGACAAACTTGCAAAAAGAAACATATGTTTAATGTACCGTAAGATTTTTTGTTAAAATAAAGCCAATAATGCCATTTTTTGTGGTCCCCTTTATTTAGAAAAGTACCAAAAAGTACCGAAATAATTTGGTATCGGGACAGCACTACCTCCAACCCACAAAAAGGATTGCTAGCAGCTCCTTTAGCCACAGGCTTTATTTGCTTCTTGGGACTGGAGTAGTTGAGCTTTTTATTATCTATTATCTATAAAAGATTGTCTTCTCTTACCTTGCCATGTGAATGAAGTTGCAGAAGGCGGAGAAGCCCTGCAAGGCCAGAGCGGCGGTCAGCACCTTGAGGACCGTGTGCATGAGCCCGCCTTTCCTCAGAGCCTGGTACAGAGGCCTTACGTAGATACAGGAAGACACAAAGTATGCCAGCAGCAGGAGGAAGTAAAACGTTTGAAGACCTAAATGAGAGAATGCAAAACCCAAAAGAAACGTTTCACATGTGGGCTATACCGACCATTTGCTTGTTGTAGCTCTCTCAAAATAAACTTAAAAAGGAGCCATGGCATCCAGATTAGGGATCAACTGAATATTGGCCCGGGCCGGTTATCGGCGGCGATATTTGGCATTTTGTCATGTATTGATATTGGCCTTCTTGTATCAGTATCGGCCGAAATGCATCAGCAGATATACATATGATACCAGTATGTAGCATTACAACAACTGTAATAAGGAGTAATAATAATAATAATAATAATAACTAGAGATGTCCGATAATGGCTTCTTTGCCGATATGCGATATTCCGATATTGTCCAACTCTTAATTACCGATTACGATATCAACCGATAACGATATATACAGTTGTTGAATTAACACATTATTATGCCTAATTTTGTTGTGATGCCCCGCTAGATGCATTAAACAATGCAACAAGGTTTTCCAAAATAAATCAACTCAAGTTATGGGAAAAAAATGCCAACATGGCACTGCCATATTTATTATTGAAGTCACAAAGTGCATTATTTTTTTTAACATGCCTCAAAACAGCAGCTTGGAATTTGGGACATGCTCTCCCTGAGAGAGCATGAGGAGGTTAAGATGGGCGGGGTTGGGGGGGCGGGGTTGAGGTAGGGGGAATAGAGGGGGGTGTATATTGTAGCGTCCTGGAAGAGTTAGTGCTGCAAGGGGTTCTGGGTATTTGTTCTGTTGTGTTTATGTTGTGTTACGGTGCGTATGTTCTCCCGAAATGTGTTTGTCAGTCTTGTTTGGTGTGGGTTCACAGTGTGGCGCATATTTGTAACAGTGTTAAAGTTGTTTATACGTCCACCCTCAGTGTGACCTGTATGGCTGTTGACCAAGTATGCCTTGCCTTCACTTGTGTGTGTGAAAAGCCGTAGATATTATGTGACTGGGCCGGCACGCATTAGGCAGTGCCTTTAAGGTTTATTGGCGCTCTGTACTTCTCCCCACGTCGGCGTTTAAAAAAAGTCATAAATGTTACTTTTTGAAACCGATACCGATAATTTTGAAACAGATACCGATAATTTCCGATATTACATTTTAAAGCATTTATCAGCCAATAATATCGGCAGTCCGATATTATCCGACATCTCTAATTATCAATAGTGCTATTTCTATTGGTATTTGTAGTGTAATAATGCTCATTGTCATTTCTGTATTATTAATATTTATTCCACTAACTGCTTCTTTGCTATCATTTTTACCATCATATTTGTACATATCCTATTTGCTGATGTTGTCCTGTTGTTGTTATTGTTGTGTTTGCTGCTGTTGTCTCGTTTCTCCATCTTATCCCCGCAATTTCCCCCTCAGTCTCCCTTTTTTTCCACTTTCTATCCCCTCCTGCTCCGGCCCGGCTGCACCAAATAATAATATAAATCCATTTAATAAAGTCAAATACAAATAAGGCAACAAGAGAAGTATCCCACACTTTTCTTTTGTCAAGTAAATTTGTACAGCCGATACGGGCATCGACATCAACAATATGATTTGCCTGAGTAGCTGGACAGGACAAGAAAAACATCAAAAAATAAAAAATAAAGTAAATATATGCAGGCTGACCCCTTCTTTACTTGTATTTTCTACAACCTGCAGCAATGCATTTGGCAGCAATATTTGATCATTATTTCATCTTCTGCACAAAAATATTGTGATTTTGTATGGAGATGCTACCAAAACAAATACTACACAATATAAAATTGTCTGCAGTCTTCTGTGGGTGATGTCACATTTTGGAGCTAAAAGTGGGCATTCCAAAATGTGCTTACAAAACAAGCCTAAAATCAATACTGTGTCTAATTTTACCTGTAGACATCATTTTTAGGCTCACAACTATGAAAAAAGTGCCAATGTTGTCAGCATTAGAGAGGCCCTTTACATTCCGTGCCTCTATACATGCTATTTCCAAGGGACGCCAATGGCACTGGTTTGGTAGAACGGCCCATACTCCTCATTTTTGTAATATTCAGAACAGCACGTATTCACAACTTGACTGAACATTCAGGATGTCTGACCTGCTTCCTCCGCACTAAAGTGCTCCAGAGGGTTTCCTGCAGAATCAGCATTGAGCAGCAGGACAGTAAACGTGAGGTCGCCATGAGAAGGAATCACGGCAGCGTCCTGTGGTGGAAAATAACAAATAGAAAGTGAAGATGACTCAATTTTAACTGTATTCAATCGGTCTTATCTTAAAATGGAATTCATAATTCTCAGTCCTTATGAGAGACAGCGCTAACGTTATGGACCTTAATTTAGCGGCGCATTGATCAGAGAGAGGTAATTACCTTATTCTGCTATATTGACATCATCATCTGCTGAACTGCTCACATTTATTTACTAGTTACAGTGCAAAAAAATAAAAATGTGTGCAAAATTCCCAAAAAAGTGCAGTTCCCCTTTAAGTTACCTGACAGGTGTATCTATCTGCATACAGAGCCTTCCACACCGTGGGAGACGACTGACGAGGGATCGTCTGGTTGTGTTCTTCTTGACTGAGAGATACTGAAGCAAGAAGGAGGAACATCACACATTACCAGCCTTATTACGCATTGGTGCAAACGTCCTCTTACTGGTGAACTCGGCTCTAGTGAGTCTTTCAGAGCAGCTGAGGTTGACCCAGTCCTTGTCCACATTTGGATATAGCAGCAGCCTGGACTCCATCTCTGCAGCTAATGAGGGGTTGTCCAGCTGACAGACCACCAAACCTGCATCACCTGCACACCACACAAACAAAAGAGGGGAATATTTACATTTAAAATAGAAAATGGATGGATGGAGTTCAGCTTAACTATTAACTACAAGCGGTAGAAAAGAGACGGATGGAAAGCATACTTGCCAACCCTCCCGATTTTTCCGGGAGACTCCCGAATTTCAGTGCCCCTCCCGAAAATCTCCCGGGGCAACCATTCTCCCGAATTTCTCCCGATTTTCACCCGGACAACAATATTAAGGGCGTGCCGTGATGGCACTGCCTTTAGCGTCCTCTACAACCTGTCGTCGCGTCCGCTTTTTCACCATACAAACAGCATGCCGGCCCAGTCACATTCTGCAGACACACGTAAGTGACTGCAAGACATACTTGGTCAACAGCCATACGGGTCACACTGAGGGCGGCCGTATAAACAACTTTAACACTGTTACAAGTAGGCGCCACACTGTGAACCCACACCACACAAGAATGACAAACACGTTTCGGGAGAACATCCGCACCGTAACACAACATAAACACAACAGAACAAATACCCAGAATCCCTTGCAGCCCTAACTCTTCCAGGCTACAATGTACACCCCCGCTACCAACAAAGCCTGCCCCCCACAACTCAACCCCCCCGCCCCCCAATCTCCCGAATTCGGAGGTCTCAAGGTTGGCAAGTATGATGGAAAGATGTAGCAAGACAAAAGAGCGACACAGTCATCACGCTCATGTCGGACGACGTCGGTCAGTGTTACTGCTGAAAAAGCAGAAAGTGCGTGTGTCAAATTCCCCTTTTCGCAAAATAAAGCGCAATACATGCTAATCCTCTCCTGTTAAAATCAGCGGACTCCGCTGAAGCGGCACAGCCTAGCTTAAGTTTTGGAAATATCATTTCAAGAAGGAAGTGATATCCAAAGCGGCCAAGCTGATTTTGATAGATGCTGATGCTAAGTATAGTATCCATCTTCCGCTTATCCGAGGTCGGGTCGCGGGGGCAGCAGCCTAAGCAAAGAAGCCCAGACTTCTCTCTCCCCAGCCCCTTCGTCCAGCTACTCACGGGGGATCCCGAGGCGTTCCCAGGCCAGCCGGGAGACATAGTCTTCCCAACGTGTCCTGGGCCTCCTACTGGACGGAGGTGCCCGAAACCCCTCCCTAGGGAGGCGTTCGGGTGGAATCCTGACCAGAAGCCCGAACCACCTCATCTGGCTCCTCTCGATGTGGAGGAGCAGCGGCTTTACTTTGCGTCCCTCCTGAATGACAGAGCTTCTCACCCTATCTCTAAGGGAGAGCCCTGCCTCCTGGCGGAGGAAACTCATTTCGGCCACTTGTACCCATGATCTTGTCCTTTTTCGGTCATAACCCAAAGCTCATGACCATAGGTGAGGATGGGAATGTAGATCGACCGGTAAATTGAGAGCTTTGCCTTCCGGCTCAGCTCCTTCTTCACCACAACGGATTGATACAGCGTCCGCGTTACTGAAGACGCCGCACCGATCCGCCCGTCGATCTCACGATCCACTCTTCCTTCACTTGTGAACAAGACTCTGAGGTACTAAACTCCTCCACTTGGGGCAAGATCTCCTCCCCAACCCGTAGATGGCACTCCACCCTTTTCCGGGCAAGAACCATGGACTCGGACTTGGAGGTGCTGATTCCCATCCCAGTCGCTTCACACTCAGCTGCGAACCGATCCAGTGAGAGCTGAAGATCCTGGCCAGATGAAGCCAACAGGACCACATCATCTGCAAAAAGCAGAGACCTAATCCTGCAGTCACCAAACCAGATCCCCTCAACGCCCTGACTGCGTTATATACTATATACACTAAGTATAGTTAAACACACTTAAGAGTATGTGCAGCAACTTTCCAAAGCATCTCAGGGTCAACATTCACTCCATCCTTTAAATCTGCCAATAATGACCTCTTCCTCAATGGACAACGATACAGATGTTAAGGTCAACACAATAACATGAACAAGAGATGAACGATGTAACGTACCAATCAATAACCTGTCCAGCACCACAAACAACCTCATCAGGGAGAAGTGGGGACTCCACCACTTGGTAATACTGCAAGACCGTCAAGAGACTCCTTCACACGGAATGATGCAACTCCAAAAATGTATTTTTCCATATCAAAAACCATTCCACGCAAAAAAACGAAACAGAGAGAGTTGGACACATGCCAAATAAGTGATTGACCAGAAAGGCTGACATTCTTTGGCATCGCAAGAAATGTGGAAAAACATGTTGGAGGCGCCGCTTGCCGCCAGAGACAACAACACTATTGACTTCACTTGGCTGCCGAGCAACCATGAGCGTGATAAGACGAAGTCAACAGAGCAATAGAGGGTCGCCAGAAGTAAACCACGATTTAAGAGTGTTAACAGGAACTCTACAAAGCAATGTCAATGATGTACAAAAAGATGTCAATAACCTCCAAGAACAGATTATCAATGGTATCAAAAAAGATGTAAAAAATCTCCAAAAGCAGATCTCAACGAGAGAAAAGTATCCATCCATCCATTTTCTACCGCTTGTCACTTTCGGGTTTGCGGAGGGTGCTGGAGCCTATCAGCTGCATTCGGGCGGAAGGCAGTGTACACCTTGGAAAAGTCGCCACCTCATCGCAGGAGAGAAAACATTATTGTGATGATATGATAGAATTGAGAAAGCAGAGGGGTACAAATGTGTACATAAACCAGCACCTCACTAATATATATATATATATATATATATATATATATATATATATATATATATATATATATATATATATATATTTCTGGGGATGCGCCTGGGGCCTCGAGGGTCGGCGCCTCAGGCTGCTGCATCCGGGCTGCGTGTCTGGAGCTCCTGGGTCCCACCGTCCATCCGTTCCGGGTGCCCGTCTTGGTTGGGGCCTGCTGGGTCTAGTCCCCGCGTCTATTGTGGCAGCTTGGTGCACTGTAAGGTATTCTGCGGTGCTGCAAGTCGGCCAGCTGCTGGGGTAGTGACTTTGTGTATCTTATTTTAATTTATTTTTTTATACATACATTTTTTTAAAATTATTATTATTATTTGTATTTTACTTTTTAATCATTATCATTAGTATTTTTTCCCCCCCTCCCTTAGGGGGAGGATTCGACAGGGCAGTTGCTGGTTGTTCCATCGCCATCGTTGGGGTCCCTGCATGTTGTTCCTGTGGCCCCGTGCAGGGCGGTCCTGCGGCGGCCGACTTGGGTGGGGTGGCCTGGGGCGAGCCCCGCCGTGCTCTCCGGGAGATGGGGGTTGGGCTTGTGGGGGCCCGGTTGCTGGTGGGGCGGGGGCAGTCTTCCCGTTCGGTTGCGGGGAGTCTCTGGGCCCCTCGGGCAGGGCGTCCCGCTTTCTGCCCGCGTGGGGTGTGGTCTCTCGCTGGCTTGGGGGCTGGCTGTCCCCTGCTTCTCCCGTGCCTTGTCCTCTGCCGGGCGCGTCTGTCTACGGCCTGCTGCTGGCTCTTCCGGGCGGCACGGTGGGCCGGGCTCTGGGGTTCCTGTCGCTGGCCGGCCTGGCTGCGTGGGCCCGATGGTCCCTTGTTCCCTGGACGCCACATTTTCCGTTTTGGGTTGGGCTCTCTGGGGTCGTACTCTGGCTCCCGCACATACTCTGAGTCAAATATATTGTACATACAAATACACATATTCACATATATATATATATATATATATATATATATATATATATATATATATATATATATATATATATATATATATATATATATATATATATATATATATATATATATATATATGTTTCCATATGAGTTGGGAAATTGTGTTGGATGTAAATATAAACGGAATACAATGATTTGCAAATCCTTTTCAACCCATATTCAATTGAATGCACTACAAAGACAATATATTTGATGTTCAAACTCATAAACTTTTTTTTTTTTTTGCAAATAATAATTAACTTAGAATTTCATGGCTGCAACACGTGCCAAAGTAGTTGGGAAAGGGCATGTTCACCACTGTGTTACATGGCCTTTCCTTTTAACAACACTCAGTAAACGTTTGGGAACTGAGGAGACACATTTTTTAAGCTTCTCAGGTGGAATTCTTTCCCATTCTTGCTTGATGTACAGCTTAAGTTGTTCAACATTCTCCGTTGTGGTATTTTAGGCTTCATAATGCGTCACACATTTTCAATGGGAGACAGGTCTGGACTACAGGGGACGGCGTGGCGAAGTTGGGAGAGTGGCCGTGCCAGCAATCTGAAGGTTACTGGTTCAATCCCCACCTTCTACCATCCTAGGTCACGTCCGTTGTGTCCTTGGGCAAGACACTTCACCCTTGCTCCTGATGGGTCTTGGTTAGCGCCTTGCATGGCAGCTCCCGCCATCAGTGTGTGAATGTGTGTGTGAATGGGTGAATGTGGAAATACTGTCAAAGCGCTTTGAGTACTTTAAAGGTAGAAAAGCGCTATACAAGTATAACCCATTTATCATTTATGGAGTGCTAATCAGGCATATTTACATCATGTTAAAGTTAAAGTACCCATGATTGTCACACACACACTAGGTGTGGTGAAATTATTCTCTGCATTTGACCCATCACCCTTGATCACCTCCTGGGAGGTGATGGGAGCAGTGAGCAGCAGCGATGGCCGCGCCCGGGAATCATTTTTGGTGATTCAACCCCCAATTCCAACCCTTGATGCTGAGTGCCAAGCAGTTAGGTAATGGGTCCCTTTTTTATAGTCTTTGGTATGACTCGGCCGGGATTTGAACTCACGACCTACCGATCTCAGGGCGTGTTGCCATCATTATAACACTTATATAAGTCTTTACATTTTTTGCGGCTCCAGACAGATTAGTTTTTTGTATTTTTGCAAACTCATGCATTCCTCGACTCTGCTCTCTTGGACTGGAAGGTGAGCTGCTTTTCTTGTCGTCCTTTCGTCAAATCTTGCACTCTTCCGCCCTTTTTGATTACCTCTCGAGGAACTCTGAAGAAACATTTATCTTTTTCGCGATTGGAACCATTCCTACAGCCGAAAACAGCACAAGCATAGGGCATTTTTACTTTGAGACGCTTGTACCCACTGAGAACGGAGCTTGGATCCGCAAAGATCCCAGTTTCGCCTGCATCACCAGTGGTAGCGCAACTAAATTAGACCAGAACGACTTCAACAAAATTACAGAATGCCAGTGTCCGTAAAGAAAACTGGAGTGGCGACAGTATCTGAAGCGAAGTACAATGTCCGAGAAAAGATGTCCTAAAACGTTTATCCTTTTCACGATTTGAACAATTCGTACAGCCGAAAACAACACAAGCATAGGGCATTTTTTCTTTGAGACAGTCTAAATGGTGCCTAGTACCCACTGAGAACGGAGCTTGGATCTGCAAAGATCCCAGTTTCGCCTGCATCACCAGTGGTAGCGCAACTATATTAGACCAGAACGACTTCAACAAAATTACAGAATGCCAGTGTCCGTAAAGAAAACTGAAGTGGCGACAGAAGCGAAGTACAATGTCCGAGAAAAGATGTCCTAAAACGTTTATCCTTTTCACGATTTGAACGATTCGTACAGCCGAAAACAACACAAGCATAGGGCATTTTTTCCTTTGAGACAGTCTAAATGGTGCCTAGTACCCACTGAGAACGGAGCTTGGATCTGCAAAGATCCCAGTTTCGCCTGCATCACCAGTGGTAGCGCAACTAAATTAGACCAGAACGACTTCAACAAAATTACAGAATGCCAGTGTCCGTAAAGAAAACTGAAGTGGCGACAGTATCTGAAGCGAAGTACAATGTCCGAGAAAAGATGTCCTAAAACGTTTATCCTTTTCACGATTTGAACAATTCGTACAGCTGAAAACAACACAAGCATAGGGCATTTTTTCTTTGAGACAGTCTAAATGGCGCCGAGTACCCACTGAGAACAGAGGTCGCTTGACCACCAGGCATATTTAATGGGCGGGACGTCAGTAAAATCCAAGCATTAAGGCTAATTGCAAACCATAGACAGCAGAAAACTTCCATTTTAACCTTTATTCATATACACTACACCAGTGTTTCTTAACCATAGGGCCGTGGCCCATTGTTGGGCCGCGAGCGCCTACTGGAGGGCCGCCAAAAAATATCTGTATCTCAACTGTGGTCCGTAGCGGTAGTCAGTTGTAATACACTTTTCTACCACTTGTGGCAATAATGACAATCTACAAACAAGAAGTCTAGAGCTTAAGTCGGGGGACAGCAACCAGCGGCTCTAGTGGCTCCCTGAAGCATTTTTTAAAAAGGATTGAAAATGGAAAAAGATGGGGGGGAAAAAAAGTTTTGTTTTAGTATGTTTTTTGTTTGAGGACAAACATACAAACCTTCCCAATTGTTAAAAAGCCAACTGTTTAATATGTTTGTGTGTAGGCTTCACTGACGAGAGTATTTGGTGAACATCGTTTTGTCCTACTAATTTCGGTGGTTCTTGAACTCACCATAGTGTGGACTGTGACGCAACAGTTTGTTTACATGTAAAATCTCCCATCCCTTTGTCTTATTTTGTCCACCAAAAGTTTTATGCTGTGCATGAATGCACAAAGGTGCGCTTTGTTGATTTTATTGACTTATTTGGTCAGTGCATGACTGCAATCTAATCAATGCTAACATGCTATTGCACCATTATGTTTGTAGGTATATTTGAGCTCATTTAATATCCTTTACTTTTAGCCTCTTTGTATATAATTTAGTTCTGCATGTCTCATGACACATTATCTGTATGTAACATTGGCTGCATTTCAGATAGTTGTTCATGTGCCATGTTGTTCCAGACCACAGCAAACATTACCTAGCTTCCCAAAGATTGTAATAAATCTATTAAAAGAAGACAGCCTGTCGTTTCCTTTAACTTGGACACACACATCTATACCTTTGGCCATTAAAAGCCAGTAATTTCCAGGAGTTATCTCACCTTCTGAGTAGCCTCTGATTAACTAATGTTTTCTAATGTTGTAAAAATGTGTAGAATAAATATTACATTTCAACATTTCTGTCAACGAAGATTTGCTTCAGCCTGCGAGACATAGTCATTTTGATAGTAGGCTATTATAGCTAATATAAATTATAAGACTTATAAGGCTTTTCATTTTTTGTGGCTCAAGACAGATTTGTATTTTGTATTTTTGGTTCAATGTTTGCCGACCCCTGGCAACACTAAACCTAACTCTAACCCCTTTATTGACGGTTTATTTAGGAAACATATTATTATTATTTATTATCAATTTAGTTAGAATTTATTTTATCTCAGCACTGCAAAATTATAAGTAAATTTATTTTTCATCAGTTTTTATGAGTCCCATTTTTTTGTAGGAAATTTGATTAGTATTTATTTTCGTAACCAGCCTGACCTAAGCCTTGATAATAATCTTTGCGTTTAACACATGCTTTCATAACATTTGACAAGGTTTATCCTGTTAAACCAGGGGTGTCCAATCTTTTTCCACTGAGGGCCGCACACTGAAAAATCAAAGCAAGCGGGGGCCATTTTGATATGTTTTATTTTAAAAACTAATACAATATATGGATAAAAAAGATACATTTAGGTCTCCACTCAGGCTTGATGCCAGGGACCCCAAAGGGTTTTGGTCAAAAAAAAGTTTTTAAATTTGTCATTATCTAGTATTATTATTATTATTATTCTTCAAGGTTTAAATCTCTAGATCAACATTAGGTCTGTCTGTCAATATAACGTTTTTAAAGATTTAAGTTGTATGCCATTTTTGTCAAGGAAAACCGTGTTTTTTTAAATGGAAAAAAACACAAAATATGCAATATATTCCCCCAATAAAATTTTAAAGTGGAATATTTGAGATTATATAATAATTGGAGCCTTAAAAAGGGCAATAACTCATAACAACATTGATTTTAATTAATAATTGTTTTGATCAATGACACTTAAAAAAAAAAAAGTTCCACTAAAATTATTGGGGATCCAAAAGGGTAAATAAATCCAACATTTTCTTTTACTTTTACCACAATAGTCTCAAGATCAACTTCAGATCTATCCGTCAATTATAAGTTTTATTGTTGTTTGTTTTTTGTTTGTTCGTTTTAGGCCCTTCTTTAAAAAAACTTTGTTTTTTAAATGGCAACCAAAAAATATGCAACATTTTCCCCCCAAAATACTGTACCTCAAAGTGGAATATTTAATGTGAAGTAAATGGAGCCTTGAATAGGTCAATAATTCATAACGACATTGATTTTGATTCATTATTATTTCTTAAAGAAAGAAACTGCCTGCATGGCAGTTTTGTGTTATTAGAGTAAATAATGCAACATTTTCTTGTTACATTTCACCGGTTTACTCTTTTATAACACTTTTTATGTTTTACATTTTTTTTCATCGTATTTTTAGAATGTGCCGAGGGGCCGTTAAAAAATTACCTGCGGGCCGCACTTTGGACACCCCTGTGTTAAAATGTATGTAGGTTAGATGTAATTATTGAATATAAGTAAAATCAAGAGTAGGATTTCTAATGCAGTGTTAATATTTGGGTGGGACCTCTATAGTAGAAAACGAAGACGAAACGAGCGCGTCACTGGCGTGTGTCATCACGAGTTATTTTCTTCAGAAACAATGAACACCGTGGGCCACTGACAATTTAATAAATTACTTTTAAGTGTCTCTAAACATTGGGCAATGTTTATAAGTAATTAGGAACCGTTTTTTTAATTTCATGTCTAGTTTCATGACGTCAGAGTTGGTACGGATGAAAAGTTCCTACAAGCCTTGGAAAAGATAAATCTGTAAGAGTTTAAGATTTTTTTTTAGGATGGAAAGTTGATTAATTTGACAGTATGATATGTTAATGGCTGTTTCAAGATGCACAATAAAAATGGGCTGCATGGCCGCGTCGCCAGAAGAAAGCCATTTCTGCGCAAATGTCACAAAGTATCCCGCTTACATTACGCCAAACAGCACAGAGACAAGCCTCAAAACTTCTGGAACAAAGTAATTTGGAGTGATGAGACCAAAATTTAACTTTTTGGCCACTCGACCATGCAGTCCATTTTTCTTCAAGTGCCTCCTTATTGTGCATCTTGAAACAGCCACACCACAATTTTTCAGAAAGTCCTGTATTTCAGCTGAAGTCATTTGTGGATTTTTCTTTGCATCTCGAACAATTTTCCAGGCAGTTGTGGCTGAAATCTTTGCTGGTCTACCTGAATCCCTCATTTTCCACTTCTTAATCAGCGTTTGAACACTGCTGATTGGCATTCTCAATTCCTTGGATATCTTTTCATACCCCTTTCCTGTTTTATGCAGTTCAATTACCTTTTCTCGCAGATCCTATGACAATTATTTTGCCTTCCCCATGACTCAGAATCCAGAAACATCTGTGCAGCACTGGATGAAAGATGCAATGTTCTGTCAGAAGCCCAGAAACTCACTGACCTTTTACACACACACATTAATTACAAACAAACAGGTCACAGGTGAGGATTGGAACCTTGATTAGCCATTCAAACCTGTTTGTCAACTTTTGTGCATGTTATCAGGTCAAAGTCACTGGGGTATGGAAACTTTTGATCACGGTCATTTGGGTAATTTCTTTTGTCATTTTGATTTAAAAAGAGTAAACACAGTTGTTTGCCAATAAATAGCTTCACACAACCATTAAGCGTGAGTGGAAGAAAGGTTTTTGTGTTATCATTCATATTCTCTGAGTAATGGCCAAGAAATCATAAATTCTCCCAGGGTATGTAAACTTATGAGCACAACTGTAGGCTAAAACAAATTTAATTCACCAAATACAACTTCAGAAAAAACTGTGCTCTCCAAGTACCACCATAATGACCAATATTAAAATACAGTAGCGTAGTACGCCTAAGTATTCATTAAAAACAAGGCAGAGGTACGACTTATTTTTCTCATATTTTTTTGGACTTCTTTGTACCTTGAAACCAAAACACATTACAAAAACAGAACTATCGTCTCTTGACGTAATATCACAGTCACTTAAAGCTCCACACAATGAGACTCAAATGTCAACGTTTAAAATAAACCTCCACAACCTCTCTTTGCCGAGGGTGCAAAGGGCCGCCAAACAATACCTGTATCTCAACTGTGGTCTGAAGCGGTAGTCAGTTGTAATACACTTTTCTACCACTTGTGGCAAAAATGACAATCTTAAACAAACAAGAAGTCTAGAGCTTAAATCTTAGAAGTTTTTCAAGCACAAAAATTATGACTGAAGAAGTGAAACTGTATTTTCATTTGCACTTTAACATATATTATTATTATTTATTATCACTTTAGTTAGAATTCAGGCAGCACGGCGAGACAGGGGTTTGTATGTGTGCCTCACAATAAGAAGGTCCTGGGTTCGATCCCCGGGCTCAGGGTCTTTCTGTGTGACATGCACCTGGGGATAGGCTGATTGGCAACACTAAATTGGCCCTAGTGTGTGAATGTGAGAGAATGTGTGTACCCGGCCTTCCGCCCGAATGCAGCTGGGATAGGCTCCAGCAACCCCCGCGACCTCGAGAGGGACAAGCGGTAGAAAATGGTTGGATGGATATTTAGAAATCATTTTATCTTAGCACAGCAAAGTTTTATGTACATTTATTTGTAATCATTTTTTTGAGTCCCTTCTTTTGTAGTATATTTGATTAGTATTTATTTTCGTAATCAGTCTGACTTAAGCCTTGATAATAATATTTGCGATTAACACAAGTTTTCATATCCTGTTAAACTGTACGTAGGTTAGATATAATTATTGAATACAAGTAAAATACATCCATCCCATCCATCATTCTTCCGCTTATCCGAGGTCGGGTCGCGGGGGCAGCAGCCTAAGCAGGAAAGCCCAGACTTCCCTCTCCCAAGCCCACTTCATCCAGCTCTTCCAGAGGGATCCCGAGGCGTTCCCAGGCCTCGGGACATAGTCTTCCCAACGTGTCCTTGGTCTTCCCCGTGGCCTCTTACCGGTCGGACGTGCCCTAAACACCTCCCTAGGGAGGCGTTCGGGTGGCATCCTGACCAGATGCCCGAACCACCTCCTCTGGTTCCTCTCGATGTGGAGGAATAGCGGCTTTACTTTGAGCTCCTCCCGGATGGCAGAGCTTCTCACCCTATCTCTGAGGGAGAGCCCCGCCACCCGCCGGAGGAAACTAATTTCAGCCGCTTGTACCCGTGATGTTGTCCTTTCGGTCATAACCCAAAGCTCATGACCATAGGTGAGGATGGGAACGTAGATCGACTGGTAAATTGAGAGCTTTGCGTTCCGGCTCAGCTCCTTCTTCTTCACCACAACGGATCGATACAGCGTCCGCATTACTGAAGACGCCGCACCGATCCACCTGTCGATATCACGATCCACTCTTCCCTCACTCGTGAACAAGACTCCGAGGTACTTGAACTCCTCCACTTGGGGCAGGGTCTCCTCCCCAACCCGGAGATGGCACTCCCCCCTTTTCCGGGCGAGAACCATGGACTCGGACTTGGAGGTGCTGATTCTCATCCCAGTCGCTTCACACTCGGCTGCGAACCGATCCAGTGAGAGCTGAAGATCCTGGCCAGATGAAGCCATCAGGACCACATCATCTGCAAAAAGCAGAGACCTAATCCTGCAGCCACCAAACCGGATCCCCTCAACACCCTGACTGCGCCTAGAAATTCTGTCCATAAAAGTTATGAACAGAATCAGTGACAAAGGGCAGCCTTGGCGGAGTCCAACCCTCACTGGAAACGTGTCCGACTTACTGCCGGCAATGCGGACCAAACTCTGGCACTGATCATACAGGGAGCGGACCGCCACAATCAGACAGTCCGATACCCCATACTCTCTGAGCACTCCCCACAGGACTTCCCGAGGTACACGGTCGAATGCCTTCTCCAAGTCCACAAAGCACATGTAGACTGGTTGGGCAAACTCCCATACACCTTCAAGGACCCTGCCGAGAGTATAGAGCTGGTCCACAGTTCCATGACCAGGACGAAAACCGCACTGTTCCTCCTGAATCCGAGGTTCGACTATCCGCCGTAGCCTCCTCTCCAGTTCACCTGAATAGACCTTACCGGGAAGGTCTAAGTAAAATCAAGAATAGGGTTTCTAATTCAGTGTTATTATTTGGGTGGAACCTCTGTGGTTAAAGACAAAAGGAATGTCACTGGCGTGTCATCAAAAATTATTTTCTTCATCAACTCGAGCCCGCCCGGGGAACATGAATACAAAGTCACAGTCAGCTCTGTTTCCCAATTAAAAACATTAGGTAAAAAAGCGAAAGTGTGGGCCAATGGCAATTTAATTAATTACCTTAAAGTGTCTCATAATTGATTCACAAGAGTCTAAACCTTGGGCACGGCTCTAAATAAGAACTGGTTTTTGAATTTCATCTCTAATTTCATGAAGTCAGAGTTGGTACGGACGAAAAGCAGACAAGTTGCGTTTGTTCCTACAAGCCTTGGAAAAGATAAATCTGTAAGTGTTTAATCAACTTTCCATCCTTAAAAACAATCTTAATTTGACAGTATTATATGTTAATAAAATTATGATTTGTATGCACTTTTTTACTTTTCTAGTTTTAATGAAGGTTTTGATGACTCAGTGGCATTTATTTCCAACATCAAAATAATTTCAACGCCCAGAAGTATTTATAATTTTTGCTAATATTTGCATATTTGTGTAAAACTAATATTTACATTCCAAAGTATTTTGGATTACATTACACCACAGATGTCAAACTCAAGGCCCGGAGGCCATATCTGGCACGCCACATTATTTTATGTGTCCCGCGAAAGCCTGGAAATAATATGTCTTAATAAAATGCTCAATCTTTTCTTACTAAATATATTTGTTCTTTCCCTTTTGACATTAAAAATCATGTATTGCATTCAATTGCATATCTTTTAAAATTCAATATTATCATGTATTCCAAAAAACATGTTTTGTTAAAAAAAAAGATAAATAATGTAATTAAGTATCTGCTTGACTTAAGATTTCAAAACAAATTATCAATCAAATTGTAGACTGTAAAATTGACAATAGATTTTACGGTTAAATTCCGCCGACTGAGTTTTTTTTTACCGTAAAATCAACTTTGGTACTGTTATTTTTTCCATAAACAGTAAGACACTAAAACATTAAAAAAAAAAAAAAAAAAAGATTAAAACAAGATTTTAAAAAAACAAACCAAAAAAAAAAATACTACCTCTGTTGCTTGAATTTTACCATTAAAAACAGTGGTGTTGTTTTTCCATTTATTCCAGTTTTTTACATGCTGTAAAAAAATAAAAAATAAACACTACTTTTACATTACAATTCTGGTGACTGAGCTGCCAGTTTTTAGGTAAATTTTTAAGATTTTTTTTTCAGCTTATGTAAAAAAATATATTGTTAATAGAGATGCCGATAAATGCTTTAAAATGTAATATTGAAAATTATCGGTATCGTTTTTTGTTTTTTTATCGGTATCGTTTTTTTTTGTTTTTTTTAATTAATTAAATCAACATAAAAAACACAAGATACACTTACAATTAGTGCACCAACCCAAAACACCTCCCTCCCCCATTCACACAAAAGGGTTGTTTCTTTCTGTTATTAATATTCTGGTTCCTACATTATATATCAATATATATCAATACAGTCTGCAAGGGATACAGTCCGTAAGCACACATGATTGTGCTTGCTGCTGGTCCACTAATAGTACTAACATTTAACAGTTAATTTGACTAATTTTTATTAATTACTAGTTTCTATGTAACTGTTTTTATATTGTTTTACTTTCTTTTTTATTCAAGAAAATGTTTTTAATTTATTTATCTTATTTTATTTTATTAATTTTAAAAAAATGACCTTATCTTCACCATACCTGGTTGTCCAAATTAGGCATAATAATGTGTTAATTCCACGACTGTATATATCGGCAGCGGTTTATATCGTATCGGTTGATATCGGTATCGGTAATTTAGAGTTGTACAATATCGGAATATTGGATATCGGCAAAAAAGCCATTATCGGACATCCCTAATTGTTAATGTATTATATATATATATATATATATATATATATATATATATATATATATATATATATATATATATATATATATATACACACACATGTATATTCATATATCACTCATTGTTAAAAGCGGCCCTCTCAGGGCAACCATAACTGCGATGTGGCCCTCAATGAAAACGTATGTTTGAATAACACAGCTTTATGTTTTTATGTTGTGTGCATTTCATTTTTACACGAAAAAAAATAACTAAAGAAAAAGCTAAGAAAATAATTTCTATAAATTGAAAATATCCATTGAAATGTTAATTATGTTGTTTTACACCCAGGTAGCCCAATTAACTGTATTTTTTTACGCTGTTTTGCGAGACCTGTGTCAAACTTGAGACCTTATTTGGCTGGTTCTGAGACAGGATCGATTACTTCAGTCTATAAAGGGAAGTGAGTCTTGCTTTTTGAAGCAGAATTTTTTTTTCAGCACTGAATTTTTTTGCAATTAATTTTTTTTACACTGATTTTTTTACATTGCATTTTTAACACCAAGTTTTTTTAACAATGAATTTTAAAACACTGATTTTTTTTTTCAATGAAATTGTCAGCATAATTTGAAAAAAAATTCAGTTCGCGAAATTCTAATTTAAAAAAAATCAGTTACATAAATTCAGTGTCAAAAAAATGCTTTTGTAAAACACCAATTAACCTCCCTAGTTAGCTGCCTGCCAAGTTGTATGACATCAACACATACCGTGAGGGCAAAACAATGACGTAGGGATGACTTCAATGAATGACAAACAAATAAAGACGGAACTACAGTACCTTGATACATGAAATTAGTGATGAATTGGCCTTTCTGCAGTCTCGCTACTTCGCTCTTAAAAAGTCCAGTTACAGTTTTCCCAAAGGCCTGCGAAGCGAGGAGTGATGTAGCCATAAGAGCGGACAGTAAATACGACATTTTAAAACACACTAATCTTGGCGTTTTAAGTTAATATATGTTAGCTCATCACTTCAACGAGCCACGAAACCAGGAGAAAGCCCTTCTGCATAAAGTTACACAAGCAAGAGGGAAATAAAGCGGAAGTTAACAGATTATAACAAAAAACCCTCAAAATGGTTTAATTTGGGATTTAGTGACACAACAAAATTGGCTTGAATTAATATTAAAGCAAATTTATAAACATGAATGCGGTATTAACCGACTGGTAGGAAACATCAAACATTGTCAATTGGCATTCGGGCTTTTATGTTGGCAGATATATCCGGAAGCCACATTGCTTCCGAGTTACACCAGGGAGCTTTGTTTAGTTACTTGGCGCCGTGGTCAACTTGATCGACATACAATCACGCAATCAAAATGTATTGACGTCATTGCCACAATTTGTCAGCCAATCAGAGTGACGAGTGGCATATTTGCTCCAATACATGTCCCGCCTCTTTTCTACGTGTCAACACTACCGTAAACAATCAGCTACTGTCGCACCGGCCACAAACCAAACATTGCGACAGGACCAAGAAGTTAAACATCGAACAGAATTATAAAGATTATATATATATACATCGGTTAAAACATCGGAAAACCATCCATCCATTTTCTACCGCTTGTTCCTTTCGGGGTCGCGGGGATCTGAAACCATGGTTTTAATTAAAATGTGCCCCGGTAGACCGATGGATTTCGACAGAACTGTTTTGGTGACTGGAGGATCAGGATTCATGTGAGTTCCCCTCGTATAAATCTCTAAAATAATGACAAAATGTCGTATCTTTTTTTTTTTTTTAACTTGACACTGTTATGTTCTCCTGTCCCAACAGTGGCTCCCACCTTGTGTGTGCACTGGTCCAAAGGCACCCTGACTGGAGAATTATTAACTTTGACATTGTACGTTTGCATAATAATATAAAGTAACTGTGAAATGTAACAACAGCTGTATCAAATTTACCTTAAATTGCTTCAAGAGTATTGAATAGTTGTTTTTTTTCCCAGTTGGACTACTGCTGCAGCCCCAGGAGTCTGGAGAGCATTGAAAACAGAGCCAACTACACTTTTATCAAGGTAATACCTCGGGCATCAGAGCAGTGCTGGCAAATGAGCTAAAAGCCTTAATTGCCAGTCATGTAACTTGGTGTTTAAAACATGCCAACTGTATGCATGTTTACATTAGCATGCTAACATTACAGTCCTAGAGCAGGGGTCGGCAACCCAAAATGTTGAAAGAGCCATATTGGACCAAAAATACAAAAAACTAATCTGTCTGGAGCCGCAAAAAATTTAAAGACTTGTATAAGTGTTATAATGATGGCAACACGCCCTGAGATCGGTAGGTCGTGAGTTCAAACCCCGGCCGAGTCATACCAAAGACTATAAAAATGGGACCCATTACCTAACTGCTTGGCACTCAGCATCAAGGGTTGGAATTGGGGGTTGAATCACCAAAAATGATTCCCGGGCGCGGCCATCGCTGCTGCTCACTGCTCCCCTCACCTCCCAGGAGGTGATCAAGGGTAATGGGTCAAATGCAGAGAATAATTTCACCACACCTAGTGTGTCTGTGACAATCATGGGTACTTTAACTTTAACATGATGTAAATATGCCTGATTAGCACTCCATAAATGATAAATGATAAATGGGTTATACTTGTATAGCGCTTTTCTACCTTCAAGGTACTCAAAGCGCTTTGACAGTATTTCCACATTCACCCATTCACACACACATTCACACACTGATGGCGGGAGCTGCCATACAAGGCGCTAACCAGCAGCCATCAGGAGCAAGGGTGAAGTGTCTTGCCCAAGGACACAACAGACGTGACTAGGATGGTAGAAGGTGGGGATTGAACCCCAGTAACCAGCAACCCTCCGATTGCTGGCACGGCCACTCTACCAACTTCGCCACGCCGTCCCTAACAACAAACAAGTCAATAATATCAACATAGCTCACCTTTGTGCATTCACGCACAGTATAAAGCCTTTGGTGGACAAAATGAAACAAAGAAGGAGTGGCATAAAACACATCTTTCTGTGGTAGCGTCGGATAAGGTTGTACATGTAAATAAACTGTTGAGTCACAGTCCACACAACGGTGAGTTCAAGGGCCACGGAAATTAGTAGGACAAAACAGCGCTCGCCAGATACTCTCATTAGTGAAGCAGAAACACAAACATATTAAACAGTTGGCTTTTTAATAATTAGGAAGGTTTGTGTCGTGAAAAAAATATATTTTTCCATTTCCATACATTTTGTGAAAAAGCTCCATGGAGCCACCAGGGCGCTGCTCAAGAGCCACATGCGGCTCTTGAGCAGCGCCTAGAGCCGCGGGTTGCTGACCCCCGCCCTACTGTCATATAACTTGGTATGTGACAGCTGTGCTAACTTTAGCATGCTGGCACGCTAACAATAAAGTGCTAACTTTTTTTTGCTAATTTTACGCTTTTTTTGTCTAATTACACAGATTATACCTTATAGTCATACAACTTTGTATTTAAAACATGCTAACTGTAATTAATGTGTTAGCTTTTTGAGCTAATTTTGCAACCGTTTACACTACAGTCTAGTGTTGTAACGAGGCCAATATTTTGGTACCGGTACTAAAATTATTTCAGTACTTTTCTAAATAAAGGGGACCACAAAAAAATTGCATTATTGGCTTTATTTTAACAAAAAAAATCTTGGGGTACATTAAACATATGTTTCTTATTGCAGTTAAGTCCTTAAATAAAATAGTGAACATACAAGACAACTTGTCTTTTAGTAGTAAGTAAACAAACAAAGACTCCTAATTTAGCTTCTGACATATGCAGTAACATATTGTGTCATTTATCATTCTATTATTTTGTCAACATTATTAAGGACAAGTGGTAGAAAATGAATTATTAATCTACTTGTTCATTTACTGTTAATATCTGCTTACTTTCTCTTTTAACATGTTCTATCTACGCTTCTGTTAAAATGTAATAATCACTTATTCTTCTGTTGTTTGATACTTTACGTTAGTTTTGGATGATACCACACATTTGGGTATCAATCCGATACCTAGTCGTTACAGGATCATACATTGGTCATATTCAAAGTCCTCATGTGTCCAGGGACATATTTCCTGAGTTTATAAACATAATATACATTTTAAAAAAACGAAAGAAGATGTGATGCCAAACAATATCGACGTAATCATAGTAGTATCGACTAGATACCTGCCTGTACGCGCCAATGGCGTTTGTTTACATTTTGACGCCGGTGAGCTACGGTATGTAGTGAAGCATGTTTAGCTATTCCTCGTCCTGCAGGGATGATACTTGTAAGAAACGTACTTTATTTGTCACCATGAAGGCGAGGATTAGTGATTTAGAAGTAGCTAAAACACTGCCGACTGGACGTTAGCCGCTAGCTAGCTAGCCATGTCTTAAAGCACCTCTTCCTGAGGGCGTTTCCGTGTTATAACTTCACCTTTATCGTTAGTTTTTAAGCCAAAATGCGTCCGTTCTCCCTTTTCTGTCTACACACTGTCTGCTTGTAAGTACTCTGTGATTGTGTGCCGCCGAACATGCTCGTCTGCTCGTAAACCTGGAGGCAATTTTTATATTGCGTAGTATTTGTTCTTGTTGCATCTTCATCACGAATTATGTTATTTTAACTAGCAAAATACAGATCGCTTATTCCCGAGTTCGCGTTATATAGAAATCCTTATCTTTTTAGACTTAGACTTCCTTTTATTGTCATTCAAATTTGAACTTTACAGTACAGATAAGAACGAAATTTCGTTGCATTAGCTTGTTGTAGTGCAGGATAAAAGAGCAATAAGGTGCAGATATAAATAAATAGATTACTGTACAGATAAATACATTGCACTTTTGCATATGCATCCACATTTATGGATATACCAGTATGTTATATTGTCTTTATATTCCAGCGAGTTTATCCGTTTTGGGGGGTAAATTGAGGGGATTATTATGATGCGTTCAAGAGTCTTACGGCCTGAGGGAAGAAGCTGTTACAGAACCTGGAGGTTGCGGAACCTCTTTCTAGAATCCAGCAATGAAAACATTCCTTGGTGGGGGTGGGAGGAGTCTCTGCAGATTTTCTGAGACCTGGTAAGGCAGCGGCTTTTTGCCATCTCCTGGATAACCCTTTTCTTCTGGTTAAGTGCTAAACCACTATCCACCAGTAGGTTTGGACATCACTGCGTCAATATTTTGTTATTTTTATTGTTTTTTTATTCCTTCTTTTTGGACACGTTCATAAAGATTTCCAGTGTAAGTGTTACGATCTGGTCTGTCTGCGAAGGTTGTGTCTCCCAGGATGCGATAGACCGCAGGGAGACTTGCAGGTAAGAATGCTTGTTTAATTCCAGTACAAGGCACAAAGACATAAGGAGCGTTTGCCTAGCGTGAAGCGAACTGGAACGCAAAGCGTCGCCAACGGTCTACAACAAGAAAGTCTAAGTGTAGCAATGAAGACGCAGAACTGTCAGGGAGAGTGAACAAAAATCCTGCAAGGACAGGCGGGGAGACATGGACAAATAAAGGGGAGTGATTAGTGACAGCAGCAGGGGAAGACAAATGAACAAACTGCAAATGGTGCGTGAGTTAAGGCAGTGTTTTTCAACCACTGTGCCGCGGCACACTAGTGTGCCGTGAGATACAGTCTGGTGTGCCGTGGGAGATTATGTAATTTCACCTATTAAAAATATTTTTTGCAAACCAGTAATTATAGTTTGCAAATGATGTGTTGTTGTTGAGTGTCGGTGCTGTCTAGAGCTCAGCAGAGTAACCGTGTAATACTCGTCCATATCAGTAGGTGGCAGCTGGTAGCTAATTGCTTTGTAGATGTCGGAAACAGCGGGAGGCAGTGTGAAGGTAAAAAGGTGTCTAATGCTTAAACCAAAAATAAACAAAAGGTGAGTTCCCCTAAGAAAAGGCATTGAAGCTTAGGGAAGGCTATGCAGAACGAAACTAAAACTGAACTTGCTACAAAGTAAACAAAAACAGAATTCTGGACGACAGCAAAGACTTACTGTGGAGCAAAGACGGCGTCCACAATGTACATCCGAACATGACATGACAATCAACAATGTCCCCACAAAGAAGGATAAAAAAACAACTGAAATATTCTTGATTGCTAAAACAAAGTAGATGCAGGAAATATCGCTCAAAGGAAGACATGAAACTGCTACAGGAAAAAAAAAAAAAAAAGAGAGAAAAAGACACCAAAATAGGAGCGCAAGACAAGAACTAAAACACTACACACAGGAAAACAGCAAAAAACTCAAAATTAGTCAGATGTGACAGGTCATGACAGTACACCTACTTTGAGACAAGAGCTATATTGATGCATGGTTGGTTATGGTTTAAAGCAGGGGTCGGCAACCTTTACCACTCAAAGAGCCATTTTGGCAAGTTTCACAAATTAAAGAAAGTAATGGGAGCCACAAAAAAAAATTTAAAATTTAAAATGAAAAACACCGCATACAAAGTTTAAATGCTTTGTGCTATGTTAACCAGGGGTCTCCGACACACGCACCGGCACGCACTTTATTGTGGAAATTTGATGTTAGTGCAGCCCGCGAGTTTTGAATGAATGGCGCTTGATAGCGTCATACTTGCCAACCCTCTCATTTTTCCCGGGGGACTCCCGAATATCAGAGCGTGATGACACTGCATTTGGCGCCCTCTACAGTCTGCACTAACAGTGTACCTGCTCGACCACACGTAGAATGCAGTTTCAACTTGCTCACGTAAGAGACAGCAAGGCGTACTAACTCAGCAGCCACACATCTTACACTGACGGTACCAATACCCAGAATCCCATGCAGCCCTAACTCTTCCGCTCAACCAACGCACGGAGGGGGGGGGGGTGATGTGGGGGGGATTTGGTGGTAGCGGGGGTGTATAATGTAGACCGGAAGAGTTAGGGCTGCATGGGATTCTGGGTAATGGTTGCATGGGATTCTGGGTAATGGTTGTGTTGTGTTTATGTTGTGTTACGGTGGGATGTTCTCCAGAAATGTGTTTTTCATTCTTTTTTGGTGTGGGTTCACGGTGTGGCGCATATATGTAACGTAACAATGTTAAAGTTGTTTGATACGGCTACTGTCAGTGTAAGCTGTGTGGCTGATGACTAAGTATGCTTTGCTGTCTCCTGTGTGTGCAAGTAATAACAACATGCAACAAGTGGCCGGGCTGGCACGCATGCTATAGAGGACAATTACTGCAGTGCAATTAGGGCACGCCCTTTATTTAGTAATTAGAGTGTAAATAGGATTATATTTTCCCTGGGAGTAATCTATGAGAGACACTGAGATCCATAAGTCTCCTGGGAAAATCGGGGGGGTCGGCATGTATGTAGCTGAGCCGCATCAGAGTGGTCAAGGAGCCGCGGGTTGCCGACCCCTGGTTTAAAGTCATATCAACGACTTTTTACTGTAAACTGGGTTTCGTTTTTTAATGATTTCTGCTGGTGTTGTGCCTCAGGATTTTTTTCAACGCAAAAAATGTGCCTTGGCTCAAAAAAGGTTGAAAAACACTGAGCTAAGGCAGTCCTTGCAACAAGAACATACACTAAGGAGAACTAGGAGTGCTGGCAACTTAAACAATTTGGCTGTGAATCATTGGGCATAACACGATGGTAACTAATAACTAAAACTGTGAGGGACCGATCACGGCAGTAAGTTTGTTAATACGCGATATTGGTGAAAAACAATGCGATTGACTGGTGGGGAAAAAAATGGGTGAACATTTTTTTATATAGAACGTCGCATTATATTAGACCGCGTTATATTGAACTTTGAGTGTACTTTTAGTGGCGCTTTGATCACAAAACGGTAACTAGCTTAGGCTGCTGTATTGACATATTGAACCGGTGAGCTGCAGCATTGCCTGTGAGCTTGTGAAAGTTGGTTCTGGATCAAACGTGTCCTAAATGAACTGATTAGCTGCAGGTGTGCCTCAAGGTCTGACCCTCGCAGAGGAAGAGTGGACCATTGGCACATTTTCACTTTGGCCCTTGGAGCCAAAAAAGTTTGGGCAGCCCTGTTCTAGATTATAAATCATGCCTCTCACCCAGATAGTAAAAAGTTGTGACCATAAAGCGAGAAGTTGGGCAACTTTGATCAGGAGATGGCGAGAACGCCGTTAGGCACCCAGCATTTTTTTTTAATACTTTGTGAGAATTATGTGTGTTTTTTATGTAAACGGGAGATAAATGAACATCCCATCGGTCGCCATCCCAATGAGCGCAGACATTGTACAGTAAGTGTTTTTTTATGTTGTCTCTCATTAATTGTAGTAGTTGTTGAAGGAAAAAGCAAAGGCTGTGATGCGTTTGTGAAATGAATGCGTCACCGTGCTATCATGTACAGTCGTGGTCAAAAGTTTACATACACTTGTAAAGAACATAATGTCATGGTGGTCTTGAGTTTCCAGTAATTTCTACAACTCTTATTTTTTTGTGATGGAGTGATTGGAGCACATACTTGTTGGTCACAAAAAACATTCATGAAGTTTGGTTCTTTTGTGAATTTATTATGGGTCTACTGAAAATGTGACCAAATCTGCTGGGTCAAAAGTATACATACAGCAATGTTAATATTTCGTTACATGTCCCTTGGCAAGTTTCACTGCAATAAGGCGCTTCTGGTTGACTTTTTGACCACTCCTCTTGACAAAATTGGTGCAGTTCAGCTAAATTTGTTGGTTCTCTTGTTTCTTCAGCATTGTCCACACGTTTAAGTCAGGACTTTGGGAAGGCCATTGTAAAACCTTCATTCTAGCCTGATTTAGCCATTCCTTTACCACTTTTGACGTGTGTTTGGGGTCATTGCCCTGTTGGAACACCCAACTGCGCCCAAAACCCAACCTCCGGGCTGATGATTTTAGGTTGTCCTGAAGAATTTGGAGGCAATGCTCCTTTTTCATTGTCCCATTTACTCTCTGTAAAACACCAGTTCCATTGGCAGCAAAACGGGCCCAGAGCATAATACTACCACCAACCATGCTTGACGGTAGGCATGGTGTTCCTGGGATTAAAGGGCTCACCTTTTTCTTCTCCAAACGTATTACTGGGTATTGTGGCCAAACAGCTCAATTTTTGTTTAATCTGACCACAGAACTTTCCTCCAGAGGGTCTTATCTTTGTCCATGTGATGTCAGATGAAACAAAAATGATTGGAAACTCAAGAAAGCCATGACGTTATGTTCTTTTACAAGTGCATGTAAACTTTTGACCACGACTGTATATAACATGTTTTTTAGAGCGCTTTACAGGCGGAATAGAGCGACTCCAATTAGATTAGCTCCGTTGTTAGCTGACTTTTGCCAGTGTTATTTGCGAGTGAGAATGCATTAAAAAAGACAAGATATATGTGCTCTTGTCTCACATAAGGACTGTGTATGATTGGCAAAATCATTTTAAAAAGTGCAGTTCCTCTTTAAGAGAAAAAGGTAACTAGTGATGTCACACGCCAGTTTCGACTCGCCTGTTTCGCTACGGTAACCAACACGCACGGAGCAGGCTCTTGACAGGGCAGCAGATAACTAAAGTGTAATGTATATAAAAATAAAAGTTCAACTAGAAGTGTTCTGCATGCGCAATATTTATGTGAGCGTGTTTGTTTCGTAACTGAGCCCAGTTGGTCCGAGGTCGAGCACACGTCGTCATTCAGTGAGGATATCGCGCATAAAGTTTGCTTTATTATTTTTTTAAACTGCCATCACTTCTCCTTTATTCGTAATTTCTGTCCTGTTCTTAATCGCTAGGTTGACGCCCAGACGAAACTTATTCCTACCTTTAGCCTTCAGAGCTGGTAAAAGCCTCGTTGTATTAATCATATCGTCAATACTTTGTAGTGCCGCCAATTAAAAGGTGCATTTTTTGTGACGACACCCTTTTAAAGGCGTGCATCAACCAACACCTCACATTCCTACACAGCGCCACCGAAAGTCAAGGCGTGTCCTCAAGGGCAACTGGATAAAGTGTTAGTATGTCTTTATGATAATGACGCTACAGGTAATGCAGTGACACATTAAAGGTTCAAATAGTATTTGCTTCAACTCTTAGTGTTTCTGGCAGTATTCACTTCTGACATTATGCTTCTATCTCATGACACGTTAACACAATATATAGAAAATAACCACGCTGTTTGAGTGGTGATCTTCATAAAAACACACATTCAAAATGTTGCCAGTTATATAAATAAAACACTTGTGTTTTTTATCATCGTGCTCAAAATTGGAGACCTGCTCTGTTATAAAGCTGAGCACTGAATTTGTTCTGGTTTAGGTTGAGCAGGACATACTTCTGTTAAAAAAGATTTTCTTATTCTGTCAAGTCTAAATATTTCTAGGCAAAACCCTTTAAATCCTGAACCACTAAATAATTAACAAAAAATTCCCTTAATTTGAAACATTTTGCTTTTTTCAGCACTTCTGAAAAAATATATTTTGTTTGTATATAAAAAAAAAAAAATCCATATAATTTTTGATTTGTATCATATTTGATACAGCCGGTCACAACGTATATTTATTTTTTATTTTAAAAAAAACTAACAGAACTATCTATCATGTTAGTTCAAAAACATAAAAAGGACAATTGTCATCATCTTCCTCCAGCTGCTCCAGATCACATTTTTAATCACTTTCACAGCATTGGAATTATTTGTCATCTAAAAAAATTTACAAAAAGTCAACATCATTATGTATTTTTTAATGTGATCTATTTTTCTCTCCTATAAAAATCAGAAAGCTCTAATTTACTATTGCAACACACACCAAGTGATCGCCACAAAATAATACATCAAATTAAATATGTATAATTTACCTCTAAATAAACCTTATTGTGTAATGCAAAAATTATATTTGTTTATTTGAAAAATGTAAATACTGTTGCTTGATGGTGTTTATCCTCCGTCCACTTTCTACAGCTTGTCCCTCTTGGGGTAGCTAGCGTAATGCATAAAATGCCATTTGACTAATTTAGAATTACATTGCCTATATACCTGCTCTTTCAAATTTAAAACACACACAGTTCTCCTTATAAATCAGTCGGGATGTAATGGTATCAACATTGTTTGGTACGATATTATAACGGTATTAAGCCCTCTGTATATTATTGTGGTATATGTTAAAAAAAAGTATGCTCAACTATTCGAATCATATTTATTACTATAGACTTATACATACATGTGTATACACTACCGTTCAAAAGTTTGGGGTCACCCAAACAATTTTGTGGAATAGCCTTCATTTCTAAGAACAAGAATAGACTGTCGAGTTTCAAATGAAAGTTGTCTTTTTCTGGCCATTTTGAGCGTTTAATTGACCCCACAAATGTGATGCTCCAGAAACTCAATCTGCTCAAAGGAAGGTCAGTTTTGTAGCTTCTGTAACGAGCTAAACTGTTTTCAGATGTGTGAACATGATTGCACAAGGGTTTTCTAATCATCAATTAGCCTTCTGAGCCAATGAGCAAACACATTGTACCATTAGAACACTGGAGTGATAGTTGCTGGAAATGGGCCTCTATACACCTATGTAGATATTGCACCAAAAACCAGACTTTTGCAGCTAGAATAGTCATTTACCACATTAGCAATGTATAGAGTGTATTTCTTTAAAGTTAAGACTAGTTTAAAGTTATCTTCATTGAAAAGTACAGTGCTTTTCCTTCAAAAATAAGGACATTTCAATGTGACCCCAAACTTTTGAACGGTAGTGTATGTATATATATATATATATATATATATATATATATATATACACTACACTACACTATATATATATATATATATATATATATATATATATATATATATATATATACACACATATATGTATGTAAAAACATTTTTTTACCCAAATATACTTTCAGTTAAGTGTCTTTAAAGTGACAATATAAACTTCCAGTGTAACAAAAAGTTAACTGAAAGTTTATCGTTTAATAATGTAAATATCTCACAAATGAATGCTTGGCCTCGCTGGCATCAAATATATTTTCCGGGTGATGATTTATCACACAGCTTTTCATGTTACTTGTGTTCCTCGCAGAGCAGTCACCAAAATTTTTTTTTTTAATCCGTATTTAATCCTGCATTTCGTACTTTAAACATGGAGAACAAAATCCATTTAAACCACGAGTTGATTCGATGTTGTGGGAAAAAAATGTGGGTTAATACATCTTATTTTCTGACCGTCTTATGTGTTGTCCTGGAAACACTCCAGACGCAGGCGGCAGCTTTGCCTTGCAGTACAAAGAGGTTGCGTTTTCGCCAGGGTGTGTTTGTCTGTGCGTAAACAACATAGCTCAACAAGTTATGGAGGGATTTTAATGAAAACTTCAGTAAATGTCAGAAAAAAACTATCCTTTCTCTCCTCTTTACGACCTCCCACACAGACCTAGCACACTCGTGCTTCGCATGGAATTTTGGAGGACTTAGTTTACTTTCAGACCGGCCATTTTAAAAGTGCCAAACAAAAACTACACTGACAGAGTTTTAATTTTATACCGTCACATCACGGCACTGTTGTGATGAGTCTGATACTGAAATACCGCGGTATTTATAATACCGTTACATCCCTATAAATCGGGCGTCTCTCAATTCTTCTTTTTGGCAATCTTGCAGGATCACTGGACAGCCATCTAATAAATAAATTACTGCCCTCATGTAGATTATATGCTTTAACGCATGCATCCGATCTGATACGTCTGGCTTTTTAGGAACGAAAAGTTACACGAATGATGTAGAGGGCTCAAAAACATATGTTAATCATTGAGCAATTTGTTTCCCAAGTATTCGTATTAATCTGAAACCTTTGCATTTAATTAAATTGTGCTTGCAGTCAAATAGTATAATAATGTGTGTGTAGATTGTCAGTCATCAGGTCATTTCAATCACAAAGGTTGGAAGCAATTCTAAACATCTTCAACAAACAAAGTCCAGTTGCCTGCATTCAGCCTTTGTGGATAGTATAAAAACTCCTTTCACACCAAATTTTAAAAAAAGGCCCAAGGAAATTAGGTCGACAGAGCCCTGCAAGGTGTCCCTTTTTTTTTTTTTCTTCAGTGAGTTGACAACCCTAACACAGCCACACAACCTGGCATCCACATTTTCTTTCCTTGTGTTTAAAACATACAGTAGTGCTATCTACTCATATCTACAATGTCCGCAGTCTGGAAGTATTTCCAGATTTGGCCTTCGGTATAGGTCCGGGGTCGGCAACCCGGGCTCTAGAGCCACATGTGGCCCTTTAGCACCACCCTATTGGTTCCCTGGAGCTTTTTCAAAAATGTATAAAAATGGAAAACATTTATTTCTGGTTTTAATACGGTTTCTGTAGGAGGACAAACGTGACACAAACCTTCCTAATTGTTAGACATCTCACTGTTTGTATTAAACATGCTTCACTGATGAGTATTTAAGAGCACCGTTTTGTCCTACTGTGTTGATAAATTATTCATGTGTATTCAGTGTTTCCCATAAACTGCCACGATACCTGTGGCGGTGGGGGCGTGGTCACCATGACAGAGTAATTTGCATCATTTACTACAATGATTTGATTTTCTCTAAAAAGGCTCAAAAAATGTATACTTACTAATTAATAATAACAGTTTTGTTTTAAACGTCCATCCATCCATCCATCCATTTTACAATATAATTACAACAATTTATGTACATATTTATATACAGATTTGGACAATAAGTTATTCACTGAAATATATTTATTAATTGTGGTTCTTACAAATAATAT
>NC_084731.1:90529623-90604623 GCF_033978785.1 Entelurus aequoreus | reverse complement strand
TTTTTAAAGTAATCATGTCTTATTTCAAGCATGAAAAAAAAAATCATGACTTTGACACAATTGTCTCATGATTAAAACAAATGACAGCCAAATGGACTTTGCTGTTTTATTTTCAATGAAACAATAGAAAATACGTACTCATATAGTAGTACAGTAAACTGACAGTTCATATTTAAACATTTAACATTTAACAATTTTGAACAGAAATAGTTCATGCACATTCAGATGAATTCTTCAAAATTACAATTAAACATTTTTTGGCCGGCGGCCGGGCTGTATATATGCGCACTAATTGACTGAAAGAGCACGTACTTGGCGCGATGATGTCATGTTATCGATGGAAAAATGCATTTTTAGACAATATGATTTGCCTGAGCCGCTTGGAGACCCCGAGAGTAACAAGCGGTTGCCTTGTTGCCTTTCCATTAAGAACAATACATTAGTTTTAGTATAAGTTTGCTGGTTTCAAAAAAACGTAACGCCGAGCGCATATCATTATGTCAAGATAATGGCTCTAGCATTTACTTAATTTAAGAATATTTTTCAACACATTGAGCAAAAAGGTCTCTTTTTTTTTCTACCAAGAAAAGTGCACTTGTTATTAGTGAGAATATACTTATTTTAAGGTATTTTGGGGTTCATTGAAGTTAGCTAATTTTACTTGTTTTGGAAAGTCTTGACAAGCCAAATTTTCTTGTTCTATTGGCAGATAATTTTGCTTAGTTCAAATAAAATACCCCTCATTTTTGTATTTTTTGTTCTTGTTTTTGAACACTGACTTTTTGCTGTGTTGTAATGACAATGTAAAAAAGGGTTCTCTTTTTATATTGCAAATGTAATAATTAAAAATCACATGTAAATAAATATTTCCAGCTCATTTGCTCAATACTTTGTTGATGAAACCTTTGGCAGAAATTACAGCCTCAAGTCTTTTTGAAAAGGATTCCACAAGCTTGGCATACCTATTTTTGGGCAGTTTCGCCCATTCCTCTTTGCAGCACCTCTCAAGCTCCATCAAATTGGATGGGAAGCGTTGGTTTTCATCCAGGATGACTCTGCACATTGTTGCATTCATCTTAGTCTAGTCAGGGAGGTGACCACGAACCAGATGGTCACTCTGTCAGAGCTACAGCATTCCTCTGTGGAGAGAGGAGAACCTTCCGGAAGGACAACCATCTCTGCAGCAATCCACCAATCAGGCCTGTATGGTATAGATGGAAGCCATTTTTTTAGTAAGAAGTTTGCCAAAATGGACCTGAAAGACTGTTAGACCATGGCAAACAAAATTCACTGGTCTGATGAGACAAAGATTGAACTCTTTGTTGTGAATGCCAGGTGTCATGTTTGGAGGAAACCAGGCACCGCTCATCACCAGGCCAATACCATCCCTACAGTGAAGCATGGTGGTGGCAGCATCATGCTGTGGGGATGTTCTTCAGCGGCAGGAACTGGGAGACTAGTCAGGATAGAGGGAAAGATGAATGCAGCAATGTACAGAAACATCCTAGATGAGAAACACTACTTCCAATCCAACCTGATGGAGCTTGAGAGGTGCTGCAAAGAGGAACGGGTGAAACTGCCCAAAAATAGGTGTGCAAAACTTGTGGCATCCTGTTCAGAAAGACTTGAGGCTGTAATTGCGGCCAAAGGTGCATCAACAAAGTATTGAGCAAAGTCTGTGAAAACGTATGTACATGGGATTCTTTTGTTTCTTATCTTTAATGAATTGGTAAACTCTGGAAAAAAAAGAAAAACTATTCACATGTTCATTATGAGGTATTGTCTAAAGAATTTTGAGGACAAGAATGAACATATTAAATTTTGGAATAAGGCTGTAACATAAAATGTAGAAGAAGTGAAGTGACGTGAATACTTCCCGGATGCACTGTACGTGTGCACATGCCTGCTGTAATTATTACTTAATACTGCCTCATACTAAAATGACCGTCAGAGAAGAGCAACAGCGTTAAAGGCACATGAAGTCACATTTTGGCCTTTTGTTATTGTTCTCGATAAAACCGAAATTGGTAACTGTCATATTGGTAAGTTTCGCCGGTTTGGCCTTCGCATCCCTTGATAATTGACGGACTTCAATATTTCAGACTTGTCCATTGATCGATTTAGATCAGCAGCAGTTTGGCAAAGTCAGCAATTTATTTGGTGCGTCATACAATCATCAGGAGTTCTATATTCACTAAGTAGGTGACAATTATTGGCTTGCAGTGTTTCTTTTAGTTCTTATTCATAGTTTTGCACTTTTAAAAATAATTGTACCTTTAATTAACAGCAAAAAAAAAAAGGGCATTTTCGGCACTAAAGCATCATATTACAATCCAATGCTCTGCAGACCCAGTGTGGACATCCGCTACCCCATCAGTTGTGAGAAGCTGCAGCGGTTAGGTTGGCGAGAAAACATGTCGTGGTCTGACGGCATTAGACAAACTGGTACAACACACACACACATATATGTTGAGCACACAAAGACATACACAACCAGGTCATTAATATTTCCTGTCTGGTGTGTGTTATTTTAGTCATGTGGTACCAGGACCACCAGGACTTCTGGCCAGACGCAGCAGAGGACAAGCCTTACAAATAGAGGACTCATCTTTCCCCTCCAGCAGTCCTTCTCAAAGGGCGGGGACGTGTGTAACCTCGGGGAACCTTTTTTTTACGTACTTTGCTTCACTGTGACTATGGGGAAAGACTGGTGTGTTTTCTTTAATGTTAAAAAGGATACAATGTTATGCAGACGTGTACTTATAATTATTTTATAGACTATACTATTTTTATATATTTAGGTGAAGAATGAGGGGAGATGTACCAGCTGGGAAAGCACTTAATGTACAGTAGGCACAGTTACACAGTACTGTAAAATCACCTGACCAAAGCGATGTAAACATAACTGCACTTTAACTCCAGCTCAGGTGCCAAACTTAACAGATTTTAATGTATTTCACTGCAAATGAAGTAAAGCCCTTCAATGTCTTGAGTGTTTCTGTTGAAATTAAAAAGGATGCGGGATAGTTTTGCAAATCCAAACCTTTAATTGTGGTAAAATCACAACGGATGCACAATATTGTTTTTGTTTTTTTCTCCTCAGTGTAGTGCTCCTCTTCGTGCACAACTGCTAAACTAATACATAAAGCAAATACTAACTAGCAGGCTGGTGGCGCTGTGTGTCCACGCTGAACTGTCTGGCCAGTCACTGAAGGAGACAACAGGCTTCATGCGACATAGTTTCGCAAACGCCACCAATTTAAAAAAAAGAAAAGGAAAAAAGGGCGAGATAACACCAAAAAGTATTTGTTGTCGCCACTTCACCTCTGTCTGCTTGTTGCAGCTATTTGTGTTTCTCTCCAGATTGCCTCTTACAAACAACTTAAAGGGCCAGCATGTTTGCAAACATTTGGAGTACAAAAGGCTGCAAAGGGAGACTTCTCCCCGACATATCACTGAAATGTTGCGCTGTGGCCGCATTGCATTCTGGGCCGCAGCGACAGAAGAGCTACAACGGTAAAAAAAACGGCAAACGAGACATTTGACTGTCGTTTGCCAATTTTTAATTTTTTTTTTTTCTGACTGGCCGGACGCTCAGCTGTGAGCGCTGTGCCTGAAAATATGCAGATCACAACAACATAGCAATAGAACCACAGGTAACTCTGTGTTATAGACTTTGAACATCCCCACTTGCTAATAGACAATCACACAAAGGGTAGTAATAGGAAGGAAAAGTGTCAAAACAAATGAACAACAACATAAAAACTGACTTGGAGCGAATCTGGACACTTTTTTTTTTTTTTTTTTCTTACTGCATGTTTGTTTGTTTTTTTACAAAATGGTTTTTGATTCTTACAATTTAATCCAAACCTTGGCATATTTGGTGGAATTATCTCAAATTATTATTGTTTTGGCCAATTGCAAATGGCTGCTAACAGTGTAGTATTATTATTATTATATCATATGATTGGTATCTGAACCTGTTTACAAAACAGGTCTGTGGATCTGATAAGAGTCCAATGAGACTTTCAAGGTAATCGGCCTCTCTCCATATGTCACATCAGCTGATGCCGAGTCTGTAACAGTTTGTGATATGACATAGTCAGAGAAACCCTCTTACACGGTTATTAAAAAGCTCACACTACCCCAGAAAAATAGAAATTTCCACTCACACCGATGACATTCAACATTCATGTGCCAGTGTTTTTGTTCACTGTCTTTTGGTCAAGTCACTTGTTATTTTTTTTTTGTTTTTTTTCTTTAAACATTTGAACTAGGCTTATAAAAATAAATATTTCTCAAAAATGTCAGATAAATTACACAAACTAGCAGCGCGATAGTAGACTCGAGAACTCTGGGTGCAAACAGCTGGATCTTGCCATTGGTAATTAACTACAACTCAAACCGGTGGGCGACTCGCATCCTTTCACACACACACACACACACACACACACACTTCACTATGAAAGAGTCGTCCTTTCGCGACTAAATCATTCACTCATACGCACCTCTTCAGAGGCGTTGAAGGAACTGTGCTACAGGATTGGTTGGAAGTTTTTTTTCTTCTTCTTCTTCTTCTTCTTTCCGGTAAAACTAAGTAGGATTCTCAGTCTCTACAAACAGAAGGCCTGCGGGCCGCAGCAAAGGGAGCTTAGCACCATTAAATCGTTCCTCGTTACCACAGAAGCGTCGGGTTCTCTGCCTCGGTGGTGCCAGACACGACCAACGTCATGGTTCCACTGTATAAAGTGCAACCACTACCACTTGTATTAGATCCCTCTTGAATTTAAGGCATCAAAAGGTTGAGAACAAACTGAGGCATATCATGAATTGCAAAGGACCGCACTCTTACCACCAAATGGCGATTACAGACACGGGGGGGATAAAACGACAACCGAGCCAGCGACTGTGCAATTGGCACGCCCGTAAGTGCTCGGAGCGAAATGCTAACAATAGCAGGCTAACCTGCAAGGAAGGAACAGTGTTGGAAGTTGCAGGTTCTGAGACATCAAACCGGCAGCTGAAGCAATCCGAAAAGGAACAACTGTGTGAAATGAAAAACGCAGCCTTTACAACACACACACACACACACACTTCAGTCTCTACGGAGTCATCGCAAGGCACCGAGGAGTTTGTGATGGCAAAGTGCAAGCAAGCCACAAAAAGGGTCTCTGTTGAAACGAGCTCTGTATGAGGGAGGGCGGGGTTTCGGGGGTACGGAAACTGACGGGTGCGTCGGCTTTAAAATGTGAAGGTGTACCCAAAAAATGTGGGAAAAGTGCAATCGATCAAACAAAGATTGAAGTCCTCGACAAACAGATTGTCATTTGCATCGTCTACTTCGTGTCGAGCGTTCAGCATTATCCAAACCCAACACAGTTCCGGTCACCATTGTTCGTTTCATCTGCATCAAACCACGAGGACAAAAAGAAAAGAGTTTCCTGTGAGAAAAAAACTGACACCACACAGATGGAGAGTCTGTCCATCATTTTGTTTGCAGGTACATGACCAGCTCATACAGCTCCTACCATTAAACAACCGCTGCTTTGTACTTGTTTTTAAATGTTCACAAATCTTACAACAAACTACTCAACTCATTCTTCTAGTGAAATGCACTTTTTTTTTTTAAATACACAGGGGACGGGGGGAGCGAAACTAAAACCTGCTCGAGAATCGCGATACTTGCTTTGCATTTCTAAAAGAATTGCTTGACCAAAAAAAAACAACAACACTTGCATATGCCCTATTGTCTTGGTCCACAGCCTGGCTCTTCCAATCAAAGCCAGCGGGCAATTTTCTGAGAACGTTAGGAATCAAATGTCTGGTCCGAAAGTGATTTAGCATGTTTCACCTCCTCTTCTTCTTATCTTTGTATCTTAAATAGAGCTCTACTATTTACATATCACCTACATGATCATTCGCTTAAGATCTTTAGATGACTTTACGCTCGGAATGCACGGGGACTTGGCCAGGGTCCACAGCAGGACTAGAACGTCGTCATGGTGTGGTTGGAAAGAAACCACGCTCCGTGCCAATCTCAAACCTCCAAATGTAAACAATCTTTTTCGGCCTGCTGGGAAGCACTTAGGCCCGACGTGTGCGTTCATCCCCGACCAAGACGGACCCAAAACACCCAAAGCAATACTGGAATGACTTGGTTTTCTGAAGAGAAAACTCTTTATGTGACTCTCCAGGATAGAGTGAGCAAGGAATTTTAGATCTCTTTGAGTCTTTTAGGTTGTGTTTCTCCTTGAAAGATTTGTTTGGCCGACAAGGGTTTCCAAGTTTGTGTGTGGAGGAGGAGTCAGGTTCCCGACAAACGCAGGCACTGATGGACGGAATTGAACAACACAGCAGCGGCAAGGTCAGATTTGCACTGCTAAGCCCGACTCCCCCTCAGTGGCCCGGTTCGCGAAAACCCAACTTTTTGGCAACGATGCGAGGAACCTGACTCCAAGCTCACAGCAGAGCTGCAGGACTGACATCCCAACAGGTTTCTAAAAGCACAAAAACCTGCAGCAGGAGGTTTTATGCTTTTGGGAACTGGATCAAGGAGTTTCTTCAGCGCAGTTTTAGGTTTTTTGTTGTTGTTTTTTTTTTTAAGTTTAGTTTTGCCAAGGTTTGATTTAGCTCAAGTCTAGCTTGTTTCCTTCCAAAGAGAACTCAAGAGAACATGTTGAAACCGATATGTGACGTTAAATATAGGTTTTAGTTGCAGAACAGAATGAAATCTTGAAGGCACAGTGCAGAAACAAATTATCTGTTTTTTGTTTTTTTTTACATCACTCTAAGTCCTATCATTCGGTTTGCTAACATTTTCAAGTGATGGGCAAAAAATGCTTGCTTGGTTACTAAATTCCATCTCAGAGTTTATTGGGTCTTAGACATCATTCTAAGACATCTGCACTTTTAAAAAAAGAAATTAAAAAAAAGTTTTAAAAAAATGGTAGATAATCTTCCAGATGGTGGCCTCAGCCAGTTCCTAGGCCTGACTTAGTTTCATGTCTCCATGCTGTGGTTTCTACTCGCAAGGTGGCCATGCACGTAACACAAAGATGGCTGCTGCGGAGCCACAGGAAGCCTCTGTGCCTTTGAGTTAAAGGCAGAACTAAAACATGATGACGCCAAAACTCTAATATGAATAGTGCCACAAGGAAAAGATTCCCCCTTAGGGGGAATGTAGCCAAATGAAATGGAAGAATCCTTTTGCTATGTAGTCTGTTGTGAGATTTACCATGAAATTAATTTAGATTACATCGTCCAGAAATGGAAGGGTGTATGTGGTGGTGGTGGTGGTGGGGGGGGGGCTATATCATGAGTATAAATACTTTAATAGCATGCACATAGGTTCTAAATGTTGATGGAGGGGACAGATGGAGTGAAGAAGACAGAGCTGAGAAAGGAAGAAAGTTGAGTGGGGAGGTGAGGAAGAGAGAGAGAGAGAGAGAACCACCTAGTTGCCCCACCAGTCAACTTGAGAGTGCGAGTAGTTGCCGCCATAGCCGTCGCTGGTGTAGAAGGTTCCGAAGCCACCTGCAGGATAGACAGAGGTGATGTTGATCCGCTAAAAACAAGACTAATAGGAATATTATTTTGGAGGTGTTCAGATAAGTGTTTGATGCTGCCGATTCCAATCACGTGTTGGGATGAATTATAATCGAAACATTTCAAAACAGGCCAGAGGGTACAAAAGCCAACTAGGGATGTCACAGTATCAAAATCTCACTTAACGATATCGCCACAGTGTAGATTGAATTCACTCCATGACTTTGAACGGAAGGAAACAAAGTGGTGGGCCACCAAACCAACATGGCTACTGTGCACTATCAGAGTACACAAGGGGCCTAGATCAGTGGTTCTTAACCTGGGTTTGATCGAACCCTAAGGGTTCGGTGAGTCGGACTCAGGGGTTCGGCAGAGGTCAAAACACACCCGACTCATCATGTAAATAAAAACTTCTCCCTATGAGCGTATTACGGATACGGCAACAGCAGAAGTCAGACTGATTTGCAGGTGTGTAATTTGTTGTGAGTTTATGCACTGTGTTGGTTTTGTTTTTTGAACAAGGTGATGTTCATGCACGGTTCATTTTGTGCACCAGTAAAGAAACATGGTAACACTTTAGTATGGGGAGCAATTCACCATTAATTAGTTGCTTATTAACATGCAAATAAATAACATATTGGCTCTTAACTAGTCATTATTAAGTACTTATTAATGCCTTATTCGGCATGGCCTTATTATAACCCTAACCCTCTAACTCTGGCCCTAACCCCCCTTAGGAGCCCAGTCTAGATTGTATTTTTTTTTGTAACTCATCCTTCCCCAGCGTTTTACCTTTTTCCCATCTTTTACGGGGCGCCTTGTGGCGACCCATCAGCGTTCCTAGTCTGTAACCCTGTATACTGTTTGTTTGTCTAATCTTGAACGGGTTTGTGCTGAAAACAAAGTTTCGTTGTACTTGTGCAATGACAAAGACCTACCTACCTACCAAACCCTAACCAAATAACTCTAAATTAAGTCTTTGTTACTTAGAATATGTTCCCGTAGTGTCCAAATAACTCTAAATTAAGTCTTTGTTACTTAGAATATGTTCCCCTAGTGTCCAAAAAAACTCTAAATTAAGTCTGTTACTTAGAATATGTTCCCCATACTAAAGTGTTACCAAAAACATATAACTGTCTTGAATTTGAAAAAAAACATTTTATGTTTCACTAAAGAAGGGTTCGGTAAATGCGCATATGAAACTGGTGGGGTTCGGTACCTCCAACAAGGTTAAGAACCACTGGCCTAGATCTTTCTGCAAAAAGCAGTCAAACTATGCAATAGAATCTATTCCTATACATTATAAGAACAACACATTTGTCTAGTCATCTCAAGGATTATCAGTTGGTCGCGTTCCCAGACATGTCGAACTATTGTGCTCCAGACATCATTCTACAGTACAAAACAGATAGAAACTTGGAAAAGCATGGAGGTCTACAACTTCTTTGTGTGTGGCTGCGTCAAGGAAATAGGTATGAAGACTCTCTCGGATAAATCATGCCTCATTTTTGCTTGGGTAAGGTTGCATTTCATGATTTAACTTTGTGTCTGCCATGTTTGTTGCCTAGTTGTTGCACACGTTTACGAGTAGCATGTTTCCCTGTCTTTACCAAACTATATATAAATATATGTCAATGTTGTGTATGTGCTGAAAGCTTCATTTATGATTGTTGCCTTTGATAAAATCTTAACTTTTTAGGTTTTGCTCACATTTGATTTCTTTTTAAAACTTGCTGAGTTGGTGCTTTGCGGAACACTTGTAGAAAAAAAATCTGTTTTAAGTAATACAAATAATATCAAGATAATACTTAAATGGGAAACACAAAACGTTAAAATTATATCAAATAAACCTTTAACAGAGTGGTCACTGCAAACTTGTGCATTCTTTGGCTCTGCTCCCTTGCACCGGAGTGTGTGGTACGTATGTCGTCTTTAAAAAAAATATATAATCTTGGTACTCTTCAGCCATTCTTGATTACCTCTCAAGGAACTCTAAAGAAACGTTTATCCTCTTTGTGCTTTAAATGGCTAGATAGCCGAAAACAAAGCAAGCATAGGGCATTTTCTTTCAAAAAGGCTAAATCACATACTTTTTCACGGAAACCAGCCGATACTGATCGGTGGCCGATTGATTGACGCATGTCTAAAAATGACACCTGTACCTCCTGCAAAGTTGCGAGCTCCTACGTGTCCCGCCTGGTTGCGAACGCCCCGGCCTCCAAAGCCTCCTGGGTTGCTTCCAGCAGCCGTCTGACGGTAGTCACGCGCTCCAAAACCACCAGCAAACCTGCAGACGCCGTCGTTACACAAACAAGACAACCAAAGCACAAATGGAAATCTTTCAACGTCATTTTTTTTTAACAAAAAGTGCGTTTGCGGACCTTTTAGAGCGTCCACGGTTGGTGCTCTTATGCTGATGCTCGTAAGCCAGGCTCTCGAGCCATGAGGGAACTTCCTGTTTGGCTTCCACCAGGATGTCCAGCAGGTCTTTAGTGATGTTCCCGTTCTTATCGTTAAAGAAGGATGTGGCCAGTCCTGAAGAAAAGAAAGGCCGTATTTGTATTGTTGGGGGTGTGGTCATTTGTTCACAACAAACAGCAACTGAACGGCCAAAATTACCCAGGTTTCCCACTCGTCCTGTGCGTCCAATGCGATGGACATACTCTTCTATGTCGCTTGGTAGGTCAAAGTTTATGACGTGTTTCACATTGGAGATATCAAGACCACGGGCTGCAACCTAAGCGTTAAGAACAGAACTTTAAAGAAAACAAAAAACACACTGCAAAAACTGAAATCTAAGTAAGATTAATTAAATATCTCAAATCAAAGGGTGATATTTGCTTATTTTCTGTCTGATAAGATAATTCTTCTCAATAAGCAGATTTTATGATAGAGTGTTTTACTTGTTTTTAAGGGTTTTGGTCCTAAATGATCTCAGTAAGATATTACAGCTTGTTGCTGAGATTTTATGACCTATATTGAGTAAAACATGCTTGAAACTAGAAAATCAACTGATGCAAAGCTGTGTCATCAACACTCACAAGTATAAAACTAATATTTAACTTCAAGCATGAAAAAAAAAAACATGATGCAGAGCGCATATCCAGTGTTTCCCACACATTCATTTATTTGTGGCGGCCCGCCACGAAAGAATTACGTCCGCCACAAATAAAAAAAATTTTTTTTTAAATATATATATATTTTTTTTGTGTCCTGTCCAGCTTCTCAGGTAAATCATATAGTTGATGTAGATGCCCATATAGGCTGTTCAGATTTACTTTACAAAAGAGAAGTGTAGGATACTTCTCTTGTTGCCTTATTTGTATTTGACCACTACTGTTTTCTGTTTTTTTGTTACTGACTGTGGCAGGACACCTCTGCCTCTGTTTCACTTTATGTTGCTGGTAAATAATATGGTTGTAGGCTAAAGTTAAATTATTTAGTATGCACTAATTAAAGGGGCAGAGCTTTAAGAGACATTTTAGCTTTTATACTTTATAAGATATATTTTTTGTAAGAACCACGATTAATAAATATATTTCAGTGAATACCGTATTTCCTTGAATAGCCGCAGGGGCGCTAATTAATTTAAAACCTCTTCTCACTCCTGCGGTTACCAAAACCATGCGGAATGAGCAAGCATGCTCTAATTATTTTAAAACCTCTTCTCACTCCGGCGCATACCTTATCATTAAAAACACATTTAATAAAAAAAACGTTATTATGATCTTACCTTTACTTGTAGATGGGTCCATGTGCAGCTGCTTCTGATCAAAGGCAGTCTTTCTCATCTTTCTTCAATTTTAAAAGTCTCTGGAGATATTCCTTTAATTATTACCTCCTGCTTCGATTGAAAGTCCAGTTTAGAAAACGGTTTTATTTTAGATATGTAATCCTCCATGTTAAAAGTGCAAGCAAACAATTGCTGCATGCTTGCTGCTTGCTGTCTTCTTCTGCAGTACCTGTCTCCTGCAGTACTGGTAGTCGCAAGAAGGATCACTAGCGCCCTCTACCACCTGGAGGCGGGAGTCATTTAATGACTCATATTTGACCCGGCGGAAGTGCCAAGCATGCGCTAATTATTTTGCGAAACGAGTTTGACCCGGCTGTAATTCTAGGCAGGCGAATACTATATTCCCGGCGCCAATTCAAGGAAATACGGTAACTTATTGTTCAAATCTGTATATAAATATGTACACAAAGTGTTGTAATTATATTGTAAAATGGATGGATGGATGGACGTTTAAAACAAAACTGTTATTTTTAATTAGTAAGTATACATTTTTTTAGCCTTTTTAGAGAAAATCATATCATTGTAGTAAATTATGCAAATTACTCATTGATGTCATGGTGACCACGCCCATAGCCACACCCCCACCGCCACAGGTATCTTGGCAGTTTATGGGAAACACTGATATCATTATGTCAAGATAATGGCACTAGCATTTACTTAATTTAAGAATATCTTTCAACATATAGAGCAAAAAGGTCTTTTTTTTCTACCAAGAAAAGTGCACTTGTTATAAGTGAGAATATACTTATTTTAAAGGTATTTTTGGGTACATTGAGGTTAGCTAATTTTACTTGTTTTGGAAAGTCTTGACAAGCCAAATTTTCTTGTTCTATTGGCAGATAATTTTGCTTAGTGCAAATAAAATACCCCTAATTTTTGTCATTTGTGTTCTTGTTTTTGAACACTGACTTTTTGCAGTGCATGCACAATAATTTTTCTGTGGCGTCTTTTGCAAAATCAAAATGTCACTGACCGCTGTGGCCACCAAGATGGGGCATTTCCCAGATCGGAACTGGCTTAGGGCCTCCTCTCGGTCCCTCTGGGAGCGGTCACCGTGGATACTGGTGCAGGCGTAGCCCTCCCGGTATAGGAAGTCTTCCAAGGCGTCAGCTCCTTTTTTGGTCTCCACAAAAACCAGAGTCAGCGAGTCCTTTCCTAGTCGGCCAAAAGAGGACACAAACGACACACCTGACCATTACATGCAAAGAATTTCACTGCCATGGGAGCATTGAAATTTAACTGAAAACTGAGATGCCAGAATGTATTCAGTGTTTCCCACGGGACCGGAATGTATCGGTTGTGGTTTGGTGGGACGTGAATGACGCTATTGCCCTGTTTGTATAACGCAAAACTCACGTTTCTGTGTGGACGGATAAAACTGAGCATTTTGTTTCGTACCGTAAGAAATGTGCGACATTATCTGATGTTTTTAAATCTTATTCAACCAAAGAAGTTAAATTAAGAAAAATAATTTTAAGATTGTATTTCCTGGGTTCCATGTTAGTGTGCACTGATTAAAGAGATAATATGTCATATCGCTATATTGAAAAACAGATCATGTCAGCTTTGGTACGTTATATGCAGACTTCTGATGCCATCTACCGTACAGAGTTGGAACGACAAGCTAAACGGACGGTCCAATTATTATGTGTTCTATGACAAATTTGAAAAAAATCTTTGTGCCGGTCCAAATTTAGTTGTGGTGGGCCATCACTAATGAATTTATGGGAAACACTGGTATTCTTTTGGAGGGTTATGTTCAAAAATTCTAACTGCTCATGTGATGGCAAATCAAAAAAAAAAAAACATGCAATGAAAAACATGGAAATGCACCACATCACGGAGCAGCAAAGTGTGGAGATAAATACAAGCATAAACAGACATAATAATAATAATAATAATAATATGAATAGGAATAATAATGGTGATCGCGGATTAAAAGCAACATGTTGCAGAGATGACTTCTGTAAAACAAATAAATTAGACAAAATAAGATAAAAATGTAGCTGACATGTTGGAGAGATCCCATTCATGCCAGGATGCAAAGATTCTCCACATTAAGATGAGTATCGCAGGCAAGTAGACACTTGTTTACGAGGGGAAAAAAATGGTGGCTGCGAGGTTCTCTAGTGATGATCTTACCAGGCTTCTCCATGTTGTCTCCAGGATTGTCCTGCACTTCACTGGGGATGACTTGAGATAAAACCACACCGTCAACACGAACTCTAAACTTTCCCTCCCACAAAATGTATGGTGTGTATCTAATGTGTGTGTGTGTGTGTGTAAAGTGGAAGACCATTTGACCATCTCACCTGTCGCACTCAGCAGGTCCAGGAGGAAAGACCTCTTGTCGCTCTCTTCCACCCACACCACCTTTTGAGTGATGTTCTCAGAGGTGGAGCCCACTCTGCCCACCGCTAGGAAGATGTAGTCATCTAGGAAATCCCTGGCCAGAATCTGTACGGGGGAACCAGGAGTTTAAGACTTGCCTCTGGGCTAAGAACTACGGAGCAGTGGCCCAGAGTAGGCGGCTGACACACACCTGGATCTCTTTGGGAAAGGTCGCGCTGAACATCATGGTCTGCCGGGTGCCTTTAGGAGGCATGGTGTCCTGTTCCACGATGCGCCGTATCTGAGGCTCAAAGCCCATGTCCAACATTCGATCGGCTTCATCAAGAACAAGGTATCTTCAGAAAACACAAACAGTGAGTTGGTTTCTGGAAATGCTTTCATAGACAAGTGCAGCATATTCCACCTGACATTCTCAAAAGCAGGGTTTCCCTAGATTGCCACTATTTGCGTGGCATTGGGGGCGTGGTCAATATGAAATCATCATACACGTGATGTGATCATTTTGATTTGCAATTGCAAGGATGAATTTCGCCAAGTGTCAACTCGTATAGGTGCGCGACCACTGGCTGCAGTTTTTGTTTTTCCTAAATAAAGCAATGAGGAAGGTTTTTTATGATATTTGAGCTATTTTCAAACTTATTATAGTCTACAGTACGCAAATAATTGACTTTATGCGTTATATCCATTCATACAATATATCACGTAATTTTTTTAAGGTAAAAAAAAGAAAGTGTTTTCATTAGGGATGTCCAATAATATCGGACTGCCAATATTATCGGACTGCCGATATTATCGGCCGATAAATGCTTTAAAATGTAATATTGGAAATTATCGGTATCGGTTTCAAAATTATCGGTATCAAAAAGTAAAATTTATGACTTTTTAAAACGCCGCTGTGTACACGGACGTAGGGAGAAGTACAGAGCGCTAATAAACCTTAAAGGCACTGCCTTTGCGTGCCAGCCCAATCACATAATATCTATGGCTTTTCACACACACAAGTGAATGCAAGTCAGACTTGGTCAACAGCCATATAGGTCACACTAAGGGTGACCGTATAAACAACTTTAACACTGTTACAAATATGCGCCACACTGTGAACCCACACCAAACAAGAATGACAAACGCATTTCGGGAGAACATCCGCACCGTAACACAACATAACCACAACAGAACAAATACCCAGAACCCCTTGCAACACTAACTCTTCCGGGACGCTACAATATACACCCCCCGCTACCCTCTACCCGAACCCCCCCCCAAACCCTGCCCACCTCAACCTCCTCATGCTCTCTCAGGGAGAGCATGTCCCAAATTCCAAGCTACTGTTTTGAGGCATGTTCAAAAAAATGTTGCACTTTGTGACTTCAATAATAAATATGGCAGTGCCATGATGGCATTTTTTTCCATTACTTGAGTTGATTTATTTGGGAAAACCTTGTTACATTGTTCAATGCATCCAACGGGGCATCACAATTAAAATTAGGCATAATAATGTGTTAATTCCACGACTGCATGTATCGGTATCGGTTGATATCGGAATCGGTAATTAAGAGTTGGACAATATCGGAATATCGGCAAAAAAGCCATTATCGGACATCTCTAGTTTTCATATTAAAAAAAAAGGAGAAAGAAAAAACTTTAGTTGTGTAATCTTGCTGTGCCATTGCGCGATCGTTTACATATAGGGGAAACCCTGAAAAGGTTTATAATATATAATATCAGTATATTTTAGAAAGCGATATATATTTGAGACAATACCACCATAGAGGTATCTTTTTATGTGCCTTTGTTACAGCTGTTTGCGGCCAAGCAAGCACCGTAGCTGAGGAAGGGTCCGGCACGCGTCCAGATTAGCTAGCGTGCATTGCCAATACGACACCCTGCCACATTCGCCTTCGCGCACAGTGACGTGCCCGCACCGTAGCTCTACAGCTAGCGAGGGCTGGTGGCGACTACGCTTTAATAACCAGAGGTAACAAGCCGGTTAAAAGATTTAACAGGACAGCCATCAGAGCTGACAAACTGCCGCTGCTAACTGCTAAAGCTAACTAATATAGTTGATCTGAAACCCTCAGACGTCACAGGGCGCTTTGCAACAGATATCACCTTTTAAAAAGGCACACACACGCACGGACACACTCTTATAAACTTCTCTCAACTGCATATGACATATTTAAAGCTTTTTTTTAATAAGTAACGCATTAATTACTTTCCCTAGTAATTAATTACATTTTCTAAAGATTACTTCCATTAGTAACTTAAAAAAAAGTTTTGGTTAAGTAACAAGTAACTATAAATTACTTTTTAAAATTAATTTTCAGAACAGTTTTAGTAACAGTAATGTGATGTTGAGTTAAAACTAAACACTTTGCACGTTTTGTTGAAAATACCGATATATATTGTAGATCACCATTCTGCCTAAAAATACTCAGTTTTGGTCCACATCGCCCACACCTGATCCGATATTGATTTTGGATATCGGTCAGATATCAGATACCAGCTTGCTATTAAAATCACAGTTATAAGCGCTCCAATTAAAGCAGTTCTGCAGTGCGTTACTTGTGCATAGCTCAACAGCCAGGTAACTGCTAAATGTCCTCCAATAAGCACTCAAGGTTGTTTTTTTCTTGTATTTTTTTATACTAAGTTTACTAAAAAGGCTCGCAGCTACACAACAGCACACAAGCTAGACACACTTATACGTGTCCCTAATTCATTCCTTCTCAAATAGTGGGGTAGGCCCCCTGGGGTGATGCGCGTGTGTACATGCTTTTTTTGCCGTACTCGTATATGACGAAGCGTATGTAGCACTTGGCTTCACTGTAACTTCAGTGGGAGACAAGGAAATATCGGTGTGTTTCTTTTAATGGAAATGAGCACACAATATTATGCAGTGGTATAGTTATAACAATTTTAGATAAAACATATGTTATTTATAGTCAAGGTGGAGAGTGAAGGGGGGCCGCAAAATATGTTCTTCTTCATAGGGAGGGCGTAACAGAAAATAATTGAGAAGCACTACCCTAATTTAGGCAAGGCAAGGCAACTTTATTTGTATAGCACTTTTCATAGACAAGGCAGACTCAAAGTGCTTCACAGACAACAAAGTGAAATGAAAGAAAATAAAAGCAAAATTATAATGCAGACAATAAAAATAAAAACAGTGCGGACGTTAAAAGCTAAAAGATTTAGCTGAAAGCTAAGGTGAACATACAAGTTTTCAGTCTAGTTTTTTAAAAGTACCGGTAGTCAGAGTTGGGGAAAGTCTGACATCTTCAATTTAACACTATTGCAGCCTAAAACACCCCATTTATCAATATAAACAAGTATCAAATAATTATAGTTGCATATTACTTACAGATACGATGTCTCCAAGCAGAAAGTATCCAGTAAAAAATATTTTAATTTACTGCATCATGAGCTTCAAGGGGTCATATTATGATTTTTTTCTACATTTAAAACACTTCCTTGTGGTATACATAACAGGTAATGATGGTTCTTTGGTCAAAATTTTGCATTATGTTTTACACACAGACCATGTTCAAGCCGCCTCTTGACTGTATCGTCAGAGTGCATCGTTTTGTTGACGGCCTTATTTACGTGGCTCCACTTCGCCCGTATATGCTTTTAAAACCGCTAATGGTAACATAAGGGGACAATGATTTTTGTAATTTTTTTTGCTTTGAAAAATGAAACTGTGAGCAAATTGCAAACAGCACCTTTTACTTACTGTTATTGTTCACCTGTCTGAATTGGAAAGGGATGCCTGAAAAGGATTTTGTCAATGTACAAAGAAACCCCTGACAGGTACTCATCACGGTGTCATCTTTAAGAAAAGTATTAGTCTCGTAATGTTACCAAAAAAAAGTCCTAGAACTATATTTCTATATCCATGCCACAATTTGCGATTTTATGTCTGTGTTCCGTTCCATACAGAGAGCCATTGAGTTTTCTAACAATGTTTAAACATACACCTACTAAGCATCAATAAAAACAATGCCTTGCTTTTCTATTGTTTATGTCTTACTTGCAGTAGTCCAGTCCAATCTTGCCCCTCTCCATCATGTCCACCAGCCTCCCAGGCGTCGCGACCAGCAGATGACACCCCCTCTCCAGTTCTCGGATCTGCTGGCCGATGTCTGCTCCTCCGTACACGACGCAGGGACGCACTTTGGATCGGTAGGAAAACTAGGAGACGAAAATTAACACACTTCATAGTTTGCAATCTCTATGGGGTTTTAGATATGAATGCCAACATACCTTCCGGGCCTCATCGTATATCTGCAGGGCCAGCTCTCGAGTTGGGGCCAGGACCAGAGAAATGGGGTACTGCTTGCGACGGCCATACTTTCCGTTTTCCTGCAATGTGAAGAATAATTACAAGATGAAAATAAAATAGTTAATATAATACTCAACATTAAAACATTAAAATTAGAGGCTTTAAAGTTTAAGAAGGGTGTAGGATGAAGACAACAAACCTACCCCTAACACATTTATAGCAGTAGAATACCAAACTGCATTTACAACAATGTAATTTACGAAACTTTTTGATGAACAGTTTGTTTATTTATTACATATATTTTGATTAATTCAGTTTTAAAGATTTGTTTGCCATTTTTAAGTTCTTCAATACATCTCACTGATAGTGTTTAGCATCATGGGCAAGCCTACACTCTAGTCTAGACTAATCTGTCACTCAATCACAGAGATCAGAGACAACCATAGGGATGTTCTGATCAGGGTTTTATGTCGCAGTGAGTGAGATCGGCCGATACCGATACCAATCACATGTATTCGCTGTAGGGATGTACCAGTATTGTAGATACTGCGGTATTACGGTTTCAAAGTCTTCACAGTAATGCTGTGAGGCATGACGGCGTCAAACAAAAACTTGGTGTGTAGTCTGAATATACACTACATCTCTCATAATCCTCTGCACAGCACGGGGTGACTTGGTGCGGGTGAGGAACGCCGTAAGCAAGAAGTGAAGTGTGGAACGTTGTAAGCAGGAAGTGAAATGCGTTCTTAGTAAACGAGAGGAATTAGTTTTTTGGACATTTCCTAAAAAAATCCTCAAAATCCATAACTCTTTGAATTATGTTACTAATAAACAGACAAGCACTGGTGAAAACATAACCTTTTTGGCAGAGGTAAGAAAATATGCGTTTTGCAAAGCAAAGCGTGCCATTTTTATCTCCAGCCTTTCCAAGATGACTCAGAACCAGCCGGTCACGTCGCACCTCATGGAGGGAAATCACCAAGAAAAACTCTACACTGCAGGAAATATGAGTAAATTGAAAAACTTCTTGATAAATCCATCCATTTTCCACAGTTTGCCTGGAGTCTAACCAGCTGCACTCTAGCAGAAGGCACAAGGCAGGGCCACCTCAAACTCTCACCGAGAAAATATATTTGAAGCGAGCAAAGCCAAACATCAGTTTGAGAGCCGTTTACATTATTAAAAGTTAAACTGTTAGTGATTCCAAACTGATTTAAACATGTCCACTGTGGAGTACACTGCTTCTCATAAAGTAGAAAAGACCCTAAAGTGAACATGATTGTTTTACACTGGATGTTTACATCGTCACTTTAAAAAGACACTCAACTGTTTTTTTTAACATTTTGCTGGAAACAGTGGATGTCCTTGCACAATACATGTTTGTAGTATGATTACGTTTGAACATTATATTTGGGTTTAATTACAGTAAGTGTGTTTATCCTAAACATTCCTGCTACTTCATTTTACACACTTTAGCAATGTTAAGTCTTTATTTGGACATATGCCACAATAATATCAGACTGTGGCGTAAAAGGGGAACTGCACATTTTTGGGGAATTCTGCCTATCTTTCACAATCATGACAGACAAGAACTTACATGTCTTTAAAATAAATGTATTAAAGATAAAAACCGTTCGAAAGATGCGGCAAAGACACGTTCATAACAATATGTGATATGTTCCATATTTACCGTATTTTGATCATTTTAATCATTTCTGTTTCCATTGCAGCTCACATCTGACTTCTGGCAGCCAAAATGTGTTCCTACTTCCGGAATCAAACACGAGTGTGTTTTCTAATCATGGCAGACTTGGTAACCGACAACAAAGATTACTATTTTTGCACTAATGAGGATTTTCAACCTTATACTTTTGAAGCTGAATATAATGCTGCTTATAGAAGGGAGCACGAAGGAAGAGTAAGACGTTGCAGCAGACGGAAGCTGGGAGAGGGGGGTGACATTTTTTTTGACGCTATAAATATGAAACTTGGAGCCAAGCTATTTCGACTTAAATGGACTGCTTACCCAAAATCAACAGGAAGGCCAGCTGGACCAGAAGAACAACTGTCCATCAAGTGAGTCACTTTAATATTGATCATGATACACGCAGCACGTCATTCGTGTTCGTACAACTACAGGACATACAGTACGCAGTCTGGCTACCTCAGCTGTGTACGAACAACACATGAAATGTGAGCTAATGCTTTACAGATACTGTAATATGATTGTTCACGTTTTTCAGTCAGTACAGGTTGGTGTTGTATCTCAGTGTTGTGCATTACAAACGCAAACACGTTTCGTGTTGATATAGATCTCTTGCTTAGTTAGCTTTTACGGCTATTTCAGTCTGGGTTTAAACCCCTCCATAATACCGAATCGGCATTAAGGGTTTTTAATGACATCCTTCGAGCAACGGATTTAGGTGATGATGTGATTTCAGTTTTATTCAATCTAACAGCAGCATTTGATGCGGATATCTTAATTAGCCGCCTACAGCATCAAGTAGGCATTTGTGGTACTGCTTTGAGTTGGCTGAAGTCATATTTGACAAACGGAACCTAAATGTTGCTGGTTCTGAATCCTCTGTTGCTCCCTTGACATGTGAGGTCCCACAGGGCTCAGTTTTAGGACCACTGCTGTTTTCTATGTATTTACTTCCCTGGGCTCAATCCTAAGAAAGCATGATATTTATTTTCATTGTTATGCCGATGACACACACATTTATTTTCCGTTAAAGAGAAAGCATGCCTCTTCAATGCAGTCACTACTTGCTTGTCGTGATGATATCCACACCTGGATGTAGGGCTGGGCGATAAAACAATAACAATATATATCGCGATAGACATGTGATCAATATCAATAGAAAATGGGGTCGATAGAACGTTCGATAATTTCACTGAGTTCTGTTAGAAAAAAATAGGAAGAATGGCGGAGCCGGAACCGCACAGCATTCTGGGGGGTGTAGGCAGAGGAAGGGCTTTGGCCTCTCGACCTATCACGGCCGAGCCTGAACCGCAAGGCATTCTGGGAAATGCTAACAGGAAAAAAGAAAAAAAAAGCAACAACGGTTAGCTGACGACGAGGACTGAAACCAAACGGGAATATGAGTGCGGCAGCACGAGAGGAAATTGTAAATAAAAAAGGAAACGTCACGGTTTGGCAGTATTTTGGATTTTTTAAATCCAATACAAATCAGAGTAATACTGTCTGCAAACTATGCAAGGTCGTCGTCCCGACCAAGTCTGGGAACACGACAAACTTATTTTACCACCTGAGCCGCTCTCACCCGCTGGAGTACAGCAGTATCAAACAGCCACAACCATCTACATCAGCTGGTGCAAGTGGAACAGCACCGAAGCGGCAACAACAGACCACCATCGTCTCGATGGTGGTCTGTTGTTGCCGCAGACAGTATTACTCGGCAGCAGTGCCATACGACAAAAATTCTAAACGTTATAAAGAAATAACGGATGCAGTGGTGTATCAATTAGCGAAGGACATGCTAGCGCTCAGCATAGTTGAGAAGTCTAGGTACAAGAATCTCATACACGTGCTCGACCCCCGTTATGTTCTACCTGGCCAAAAAGCACTTTTCCAAGACAGCTATTCCTAAACTTTACACAATGTGCAGGGAATCCGTGGAAAAGGAGATACCGAAGTTGGTTTGATTTTTCCATAAATGACTGAAGAGAGTAACAGGTTTGTTTTGTCACAGATGTTCAGACGCAAGTTTATTCCGATGTTTACAATATTCTGTAAGACATGTTTGTTTCTGCTTGCTTAATGTGACTGTTATTTATTTGCATATATTGTTATCAATATGGCTTTAAAGCCTGAGTTGTACACTACTAATTTCTTAATTACAATACCTTGCACATTTTGTTGGATTAAGCATTTATTTAATGTCAATATTTGCACATCGACCAGTATTTTAATTTATTTGACTGTTTTTCATAATGCTGACCTCGTTCTAAAGGTTAAAGGTTATATTTAAAATAAAAGTATTTAAATTCAGCCTTTTTTCTCCTGGTCTTTATTTAGAATAGGTTTTTTTTTTTAATCAATAATTATCGATATCGACTGATATGAAACACTTATATCGTGATACATTTTTTAGTCATATCGCCCAGCCCTACCTGGATGGCCCTAAATTTCTTAAATTTCAATGAAAAGAAGACTGAAGTAATAGTGTTTGGACCTAGTGGTACCTGTGAGCTCCCCCCTTGGCTTTGCATGTTAAGCTCATGGTCCCCAACCTGGGCTTTCGTATTAATAGTGATTTTAAATTGGACTGTCAGATTGGCAAAGTGGTGAAAGCCAGCTTTTTTCATTTACGTCAGCTGGCCAAGGTTAAAAACCTTCTTTCCAGGCAACAATTTGAGACAGTAATCCATGCCTTTATCACATCTTGGCTAGATTATTGTAACTCTTTGTATTTTGGAATTAGTCAACCCTCCCTCTCACGTCTGCAGCTGGTCCAAAATGCAGCTGCCCGACTTTTAACAAGCACAAGAAAAAGAGCACATTACTCCTGTTTTAGCCTCACTTCAGTGGCTGCCTGTGTCTTTTAGAGCCCGTTTTGAAATTATTTTATTTGTTTTTAAATCCTTACGTGGTCTTTCCCCACCATCCCTCTCTGAGCTGCTCCAGCTCTATGCCCCCACCTGGTCCCTCAGGTCAGCTGATCAGCTGCTCCTGGGGGTACCCAAATCAAAGCGCAAGCTTAGAGGGGACAGGGCCCTCTCTGTTGCGGGTCCCAAACTCTGGAACGATCTCCCTCTCCATGTGAGACAGGCCCCTTCTTTGGCTACTTTTAAGACCCTTCTTAAAACCCATTTTTCTCACTGGCTTTTAACCCAGCATGAGACTTTGAACTGTTGACACTGTTTTTAAATGTTTAACTCCTTTTTATGCTCTTAAGATCATTTGTATTTGCTTTTTGTATATATATATATATATATATATATATATATATATATATACACAGTGGGGCAAAAAAGTATTTAGTCAGCCACCCTGATTGTCAATGGGTGGTTGACTAAATACTTTTTTGCCCCAATGTATATATATATATATATATATATATATATATATATATATATATATATATATATATATATATATATATATATATATATATATATATATATATATATATATATATATATGCGCCGAATGATCGGCACATCCCAATCATTCGGCGTGGCAAAGTTGGGAGAGTGGCCGTGCCAGCAATCTGAGGTTTACTGGTTCAATCCCCACCTTCTAACATCCTTGTCACGTCCGTTGTGTCCTTGAGCAAGACACTTCATCCTTGCTCCTGATGGGTCCTGGTTAGTGCCTTGCATGGCAGCTCCCGCCATCAGTGTGTGAATGTGTGTGTGTGTGTGTGAATGTGGAAATAGTGTAAAAGCGCTTTGAGTTCCTTAAAAAGAAAAGGTAGAAAAGCGCTATACAAGTATAACCCATTTACCATTTACCATACTCACATCATTACTGAGTGGGAAGTGAGAACCAAACCGTGCCAGCCATGAAAACCACCACACTACAAGCAATCAGTGTCTTTTCTTGAATACATATTTTCAATAAATGAAAAATATGCATATTGTATTTGTTTTGTAAATTTTATATATATAAATTTCCCCCGCATGTTTTGAACTTTCAGTATGCAGCCTTATGTGGATAAAGTTGAGACACTCCTGCTGCTCTGAGGCTGTTTGTTCTTGTAACGCCGCCATCTGCCGGATTTAGCGTGTCACTACTCCACAAACCCTTACAACGCCAATACCTGAAAATAAATTCCTCACCTGCCCGGAGGCTTTAGCTGCATTAAGAGCATCTCCTGGTCCCTCAGCGTAGATCTGGCTAAGAATTGGTAGGAGGAATGCTGCGGTTTTCCCAGAACCTACACGCATGACACGGAAAATCAACAGCTTTGTTCTGGTTATGCACAGAAGAAGTCCAATTCACACACGTCCTACCAGTCTGTGCGCAGGCCATGAGGTCTCTCTTGGACTTTACGATAGGAATGGCATATTTCTGGACAGGGGTAGGTCGGGTGTAGCGGCTCAGCCCAATGTTGCTCATGACAATCTCGCCCATGTCTATATCCTGGAACTGCACAGAGAAGGTCACACTAACTTACAAACTGCACATGAACAAAAATGGTCATTGTTCTTACACTTTCGATGTGATGAGGGCAGTTCTGTCCAGTGGCTTCAACAGGAATGTCATCGTATTTCTCAAAATTAATCCCAGTGTTGCTTGCAGAGAACAGCTCACTAAAAGGGCAGAGGGAAAACCACAGACTCAATGATTAGTTTCCAACCATGTTTGACTCCTTTGCAACCAGTCATTGGACACTTCAATAGGAACACATGCACACAACACAAATACCAAGACTGAACAGTCAAGCTTAGGCCCGAGCAAAATTTAATAAGTCAATTAACCAAGCGATAAATGAAAATGAAGTCGGTCATTTTTCCAGGGTCGATAACGGCTGTTTACATTAGGGTTTACAGGCTTCAAGAGCATTCATTCTTTGCATCGGTTTCAGCAGCTGCGCGTGTGTGTACCATAGGAAATGAAAAGAAAGTTGCGGAGCCTCTTGTCATTCATTAAGTGCCTGTGAGCGGAGAGGCGGGGTCACTAGCATCACACAAAGCAACAAGTTAGCCCGTGACAAACACAGCAAGCGATAGTAGAAACACGGAGAACAAAATGATAGCAAAACCAAATACCACCAGTGTGGGAATATTTCGGTTTTAGGCCAGTGGAATAAGGTGAGACGAGGAAACAATTTGTTGAATTTGCGCGAGAATGGTGCCAACAAAAAAATCTAACGCAACAAACTTGCATGCCCACTTGAAATCCAACCACCCCACTCAGTATTTCCAACTGGTAAAAGATGTGCACATGAAGACGGCGAGTCTTGGTCCCGACAGTCCACACTCACACTGAGGTGTTTGGTGAACAAGGTAAGTGCAAACGAAACAGCGCAAAATAGCGTGCGCTCAGAGAAAGTGTGGTTAACTACATCGCCAAAGACATGCTGCATTTTAATACTGTTGAAAAACTAGCATTTCCAAAAACGCTCCAAACGTTTGACCGACATTTGTCATGTTGCCATGTCATGTTAGTGTTCTTTACTCGGAATCTACCAGACTTGAGTTTTTATTTATTTATTTATTTTAAACAACATAAAAAAAGACACAAGATACACTTACCATTAGTGCATCAACCCAAGAAAACCCTCCCTCCCCCATTCACACTCATTTACACAAAAGGGGCCGTCTCTTTCTGTTATTAAAAAAAAAAAAATCTTCTGGTTCTTACAATATAGAATAATACTGTCTGCAAGGGATACAGTCTTTAGAGCACACATGATTGTGCGTGGTGCTGGTCCACTAACATTTTCATTAATTACTATCTTTTATGTAATTGTTTTTATATTGCTTTACTTTCAAACAAAACAAACAAAGGACCTTAACTTCACCAGACCGGGTTGTCAATGAAATCAGATTGTTCAAAAGGTCCAGTTCAGATAACGTCCAGATCGGGCTCAGCAACACACACCTTCACCCATGTACACCAAAAACCAGGGAACACAACAGGTTGCATACAATCCACATACAAAAATACATTTTCAAATTAAGCACCTATGTACAGTCCAGATCACATCCAAGTCGAACTCAGCAACACATACCGGTACCTTCATTTATGTACACTTAAAACAGGGAATACAACAACAGATTGCATATCATATACAAACAAAATTACATTTTCAAAATAAGCCTTTGAGGACTTCCCATCTTTTTTTATGTTTTTTGGCATCATTATCGTTTTCAACCATATAATTTTCTAAAGTTAAAAAATACTGAATAAATGTTTTAAAGAAAGAAATACTAAGTGAATATCTGTTTTTGGCTTTAAAAGTAAACCTTTTACCGAGTACTATAATTAAATTGACTAAATCATGACTGTCAATGAACTCTCCTAAAATAACAGAAACCACATCAAGCTTCATAAACAAACCAATCTTTAAACACATTTTTTCAACTTCCACCCAAAACGAAGACACAATATGACAATACCAAAACAAATGTAGGGTGGATTCAGGCTCCTGACAACAAAATCGGCAATCATCTGACTCTGTCATATTCCATATTTTTAAAATTTTTCCCGTGGGTAGGAAGTTATAAATAATTTTAATTTGAAAATAACCATTTTGCACATCGATAGTGGTTTTGTAGATTAATTTGAATATTGCATCCCACTGCAACGGGCAGTCAAAAAAGTCCTCCCATTTTCCATATGTGTTGTATGGGGCAGCCTTCAAAGATTTCTTTATTAAATAAAACTTATATTTTTTTTAATTTATTTTAGTTCCTTTTTGCCAACTAGAATTTCTTATTAAGGGTTTACAAACTAATAATTTAGTAGTTCCATAATTAATTTGTTTCCATCTTTTCCCAATAACTCCAGTTAGTTGATTAAATGAAAAGCTTGAACAAACATCACCATACATAGTTGTAAATTCATCATATTTCATAATTTTACCATTCTCATTGATAATGTCATTGACAAAAATTATTCCTCTTTTAAGCATATTTTTCCAAAAGAAAGGCTTTCCATCTATTACAATATTAGAGTTCATCCATATTATCTGCTGCAAAATATCATCTCTTTTTTTTTGGTACATAAAATTGAAAACACCACCATGAGTGGATTGTTTCCTTTATGAAGCCCGCCATGTTTCCCAGCAGACTATCTACATAAGAAAAATGGGAGGGGATCACTTGTAAAAAAGGATACAATTTCTTTTGATACAGTACATGTTTTTTGTCCAACAGGACACTTGTGTACCACTCAGTGTTTAAATACATCTTTGGAACAATTGATGCTTTTGACTTGAGTTATTTTGTAGAAATGTGAAATGTCTTAAATATCACCATTTCATTATTAACACTCAAACAAGGTTCACATGTGCACTCATACATATAGACACGAGGCCATCATAAGGCCTACTGTAACGCACAATTTAAAAAAGAGAACATCCCTAAACTGTGCTAACACTGTTGCTAACACGAGTGTAGGGCTGGGCGATATAGATCAAAACTAATATCCTGGGGCCGTACTTATCAAGCTTCTTAGAGTGCCATTTTACACTTAAGTCCTGAGAATTTGCGAAATTTAGTCCTACTCTCAAACTTAAGAATAAAAGCTTTTTATCAACGTTCTTAAGTCTAAGAATCACTCCTACTCTCCACGATATTTAAGAGGCCTTCAGAGGTGTCTTAAGTGGTTAGGAGTTGCCAGCATGGGATGGCACTGAGGCGAGAGAGACGTGCGCGAACGTTCAGGGAACGGAACAATGTTTTATTTTTTTTTGATGACGAGCAGCTGATCAAACGGTATCGTTTAGACAGAGCGGATATTATTTTTGTCACAGATTTAATACTTTTCTATTCCTTGTTGATTTCTGCATGTGTCTGCAGTGGGCTAGTATATATAGAGCCACCCACACCAGTTTCAAATTAGTTGCCTAATTAATGAATTGGAAAGAAAATGTTATGACAGTAGCGTATGTGTGTGGCCGTGAGGTGAGTGACGTCAGTGAGTGTGTGGGCGATAGAAGAGAGGGAGCGGTAGCGTGAGTGCCGGCGGGGACTAGTTTGTTTTGTATTATTTTGTAGTTTATTGTCAAAATATACACTCCCATTGTCCACTTAAATATTTCCAAGATATTTCTTTATTCTTAGACAACGGATTCCATTCCGTGATTGGTCATTTCTATGGACACAGAAATGACGTCACCTAAAATTCCGTTTACGCCACATAGTAATGTCGTAATTCAGCTCTGAGTGTGACACTTAAGATTCAGTCCTACACTTCGCTGAAAGTGTGAGTAAGACGCTTGATAACTAACTTTTAAGTGCAGCTTTCAGCGAAGAATTTATTTACTCTTAAGTCAACTCTTAGCAGACTTCTTAGGAGTAATTCTAAGAAGCTTGATAAGTATGGCCCCTGATATATAATGGCCCATGAATGGAAATATCCGTTGACGTAACAAAGTATCTCGACCATGCCTTGTTTTTAAATTTTCGGGACAATTAGGGGATCCCAAATACACTAAAACAGGTACCAAAAAGTAAGAAAAGTAGGTTTTGCATCATAGGATCCCAACTTAAGAGGTGTTTTGAGATAAAGAAAAAGCCTTGAAAATAATATAAGAAAAGTCAAATATAATCTCCAGTCTTCTTTAAAAAAAAAACCCACTTAGCTATGCTCAATCCTTCAGCTAACAAGAACACAAAAGAACAAAATGAAATAAAGTGCCCTGGATTCAGAGGGCATGTTTTAACGTCAGCAGCAACATGAACATTTTTGACCTTTAACAATGGTGTTTTTATAGCTAAATATTATTATAGGACATGCACACAAATATTTTAGCCAAGAACACCAACCTGCCAACTGCTTCATGATGCTGTGTGACAGGCTAGTTAATTCTTACTTTACCAAAAAAGTAATTGAATTACTAACGGAATTACTCTTTAATAGATGTAATTGATTACTAGGAAAAGTAATTAATGTGTTACTTAAAAAAATTACTTCAAATATCTTTAATTTATATATATATATATAAATATAAATGACAGCAGTCTGTGCGTCTGAGTGTGTGCCTTTTAAAAGGCGGTGCCTGTTGCCTAGTGACGTCAGCGAGTCTGCGCAGTTATCTTGAGCTGTTTTTTGCAGGTTCGCAGCAGCTATTTGTCTGCTCTAATGGCAGCTTTTTTAAATCTTTCACTGGTTTGTGTTACCTCTGCTTAATAATTAGATACTATTTGAGTAGCCTTTGTTCTGCCATTTGCGTACTGACGAGCGATCTCTGAATCCGGGAACATATCCTTCACAGATTTGTTGAAAACATCCGCAAATGACAACGGGATGTTGCTTGTAGCTATCAGCATAGCCATCTTTGTCTCGGCATAAGTTACACCCTCGGGTCTCCATTTTGCAAGTTGGCCCATAATACTGGGCTGTGACCGGTGCTGCGTTGCCGCAGCCATGTGCTTCTCTGACCGTTCATGAATGAGTATATCCGTTCGGCCACCGTGTTCAATGGAGAAGTCTGATCTACAAAATTTGCAGGCAACATACCCCTTCCCCTTCAAGCTGTCCTGGATTACCTGAAATTCTTTTTTCCAATCATTTTGGAACTTGCAAGCGTACTTCTTCTTCTTACTCGTCGTCACCATGTCTCTTCTTCTGCTTCGTCTTCTTCTTGTTCTGATTGCCACGCTTGACTTCGAGGTGTAACCGTTATTATTGTCCGGCCGGAAACGGCGCCCAGTGAAGGATGGCGTAGCAATATTGTTGATCGCGTGGAAATCGGGAGAAATTAGTGAGAATGGTTGCCCCGGGAGATTCTCGGGAGGGGCACTGAAATTTGGGAGGGTTGGCAAGTATGCATACAGTATGCATACAGCTGAGATAGGCTCTAGCACACCCCCGCGATCCCGAAAGGGACAAGCGGTAGCAAATGGATAGATGGACAACATTTTGATCAAAATAAAGTAAATAGTGCAAAATGCTATACATAAAACATCTACTTTTGGTTTTTGCCCTGTAAGTCCTCCTGTGCCCAATTTATTTCCTGAGTTTGAAAACTAACAAAAATGAACAAAAAAAAGAAACTTTGTGATGGTTAAAAAATAAAAACAAAATAAATTAGATCACTGCAGTTTTCACCATTTACTGATATTTTATTTCCCGACATGGAGGCCAGGATTAGTTAGCCGCTCGCGAGGACGCTATATCGCGTTAAGGATACGGCCGTTCGATTGTCGCTATCAAATTTGCGTGATGTGTCATCAACATGCATTATCACGATAAGACAATGGTATTAAACGCGGTGTTGTCTGCTAAATTGATACCATTTATCTCATATATCCTGCAAACCTTGAACACAGTCACCATTTGTGCAACCCGCCGAGGCGATTCTCTTTGCATGCCTGCTTGTGTGTGGTTTGGTTCTGTGTGGTGTGCAAAAAAACATACAGTAGAGTGAAAATGTCATTATTCTTCAGATATTATAATTAGTATAACTTACAATTACAAATAAAAGTTAGCGCTTATATCAGATCTCATTGGGTTGCGCTAGTGTACCCAATCTTGTGGGCCACTAGTGTAAAAACAAGTTGTTTTTTTCCTAATACAATATACAGTGCATCTTCACTTTTTCCACATGTTATGTTACAGACTTATTACAAAATGGAATACGTTTATTTTATCCTCAAAACACTGACAGTGAAAAGTTAGTTTTTTTCCCAAATGTATTAGAATAAAAAAAATCGCATAAGTATTTACAGCCTTTGCTCAATACTTTGTTGATGAACCTTTGGCAGCAATTACAGCCTCAAGTATTTCTGAACACGATGCCACAAGTTGGGCACACCTATCTATAGACAGTTTTGGCAATTTCCCTTTGTCCATTCCTCTTTGCAGCACCTCTCAAGCTCCATCAGGTTGGATGGGAAGCGTTGATTTCATCCAGGATGTCTCTGTACATTGTTGCATTCATCTTTCCCTCTATCCTGACTAGACTCCCAGTTCCTGCTGCAGAAAAACATCCCCACAGCATGATGCTGCCACCACCATGCTTTACTGTAGGGACGGTATTGGCCTGGTGATGAGCAGTGCCTGGTTTCCTCCAAACATGATGCCAGGCATTCACAACAAAGAGTTCCATCTTTGTCCCATCAGATCAGATTTTTTTTTCTTATGGTCAGAGTCTTTCAGGTGCATTTCGGTAAACTTTTTACTAAGAAATGGCTTCTGTCTGGCCACTATAGCATACAGGCCTGATTGGTGAATTGCTGCAGAGATGGTTGTCCTTCTGGAAGGTTCTCCCCTCTCCACAGAGGAATGCTGTAGCTCTGAAAGAATGACTATTGGGTTCTTGGTCACCTCCCTGACTAGCCTAAGATGAATGCAGCAATGTATAGAGACATCATGGATGAAAACCAACGCTTCCCATTCAACCTGATAGAGCTTGAGACGTGCTGCAAAGAGGAATGGGCGAAACTGCCCAAAGATAGGTGTGCCAAGCTTGTGGCATCATATTCAAAAAGACTTGAGGCTGTAATTGCTGCCAAAGGTGCATCACAACGTATTGAGCAAAAGCTGTAAATACTTATGTACATGTGATTTTTTTAGTTCATTATTTGTAATATATATGCAAAAATATCTTTAAAAAAAACAACCAAAAAAACCCTAAACTTATTCACATTGTCATTATGGGGCTTGTCTGTAGAATTTTGAGAACAAAAATTGATTTACTCAATTTTGAAGTAAAGCTGTAACAAAACAAAATGTGGAAAAAGTGAAGCGCTGCAAATACTTTCCAGATGCACTTTATGACTTACTGCTCAAGGCGTTCATTGAGTGGCGTTGGTTTGGACCAGTCTCCGTCATCTCTGACCTCCTCTACCCAGCGGCTGTTTCCGCCTCCGCCACCACTATACCCACCGTGGTCGAACCTGAACCAAAGAAGAAAACCATGATGTATAACAAATGTGTGCCTGCAGTCGTCCGGATGATCTTTTTGTAAGTACCAACAATCAAAAAGGAGAACATGATCATCTCACCGTCCACGATTAGCATTGCTTCGGTCATTGAAAAATGCAGACTTTCCTCTGTTGTTTCCAAAGCTGCTATAGGCGTCCTTGGCGGTGTTCCACCCACCAGCATCTGACAAAGTCATAGGACAGAAATGAGGAGACAAGTTCCTCACCGCAGCCGCTCAAGGTTTGCACACAGTCAAAGAGGATTGCCACCTTTGTTTTCGTACAACCCGAAAGCAATCGGCTGAGGAGCAGTGTTGATGGGATTGAAGGCTCCGCCCCTGTTGCCACGGTAGCCGCCTCCAGCCAAGCCCCCTCGGCCCCGCTCCATGCGAGGTGGGCCACGGTTATATGTGTTGCCGCCAGTCATGCGGTTGTCATGGAAGCCGTTAACAAAGTTGCCACGGCTTGCATCCCAACCGACTGCCAGCGGGACAAAAGTGACCAAACCGATTACTATAAGCAAGACAAGCCACTACGGAGCACACATTCAACTTTAGAGAAGGCCCACTTACAGGCGGCGGCAGGAGCGATGGTGTAACCGCCCTGTCGAGCAGCAACAAACGCATTTCCTGCTAAAACAAAGAAACAGTATTTCATCAGTGCCGTCGTTGATAATATCTTTTTTAACAATCACAAAATTATATTGTGGCGACCTTTGAGTGCTTGTAATCGCAAATGAAAGCCATAGAAAGTGGCAAGCTACTTTTAGACAATTTAGCAGGCTTTGTTGGGAGCATGAATGAGCACTGAATCGATGCGTCTCACCATTTTTGGGACCATCGTTGTTCCGTAAATGGGGAGGAATGTATCGTCCTGCAGACACAGAAAGACATGAGCATCATTCTCATAAATGCTACATGGAGCAATTAGGTGAGAACCAAAACCCAAACAACTGTTGCTTAAGGCAACAGATGTGGCAGTGCTTTGCAATATTCACAGTGCCCCTTCATGCACCCACGTGGCTCTCTCTATGTTTTTATGGCATCACACGGCCAATCAGCTAGGTTTGCGATTACCAACTGCTCTTACAGATAAGACTGAGGAGGAAGCGCTTACTGTTGGTGCCGCCACCTTGTCCGTCCGCTGCAGTCAAGTCTAGGACAGCAAGCTGAGGAGGTAAACACAAATTCAACAGTCAAGTTTGGCCAAAGGTGTAAATAAACAAAAGTTGTCAGCTGCGGGGATGTTAATGCAGATAGATCCGTATTTAGCGCCTTAATAATAAATAATAATAATAATTAATTAGGATGGATGGATTTATATACTGTAGCGCTTTTCCAGACACTCAAAGCACTTCACAGAGAAGTGAGAACCCATCATTCTTTCGCTCCACATTCACACATCGATGGCTGTAGTCTACATTTGTAGCTAAAGCTGCTTTGGGGTAGTTTTTAGATTAGTTTGATTCCACCAGGCAGTAAACAACAAATGTTTTACTTTTACACACACAAACTTGTGGGAATTATGACTACCTTGTCTGTCGTATATTTGTAGTTGCTGAAAGCATTGGTATGCATTTTTCCAAACAGAAGATAGTACTATTTCTATATGTTTCATAGAGGAAAAAGGGGCACTAATGTTCTTATCCCCCTTCTCAAATTGTGGTATCAAAAATGTTACGGATTAAGGACCTCTTGTGCGTTCCATGTCAAATTATAAATATTCAGCTCCTTATTAGTTGTTAATTAGGTTGTTGCGCAAAGGGAACGCAAAGTCTTAAATCGCTATTAGCTAGTAGTTTGACGCTAGCAGGAAAATCTATTGGTCACATTTTCATATAAGTGGAACCTCAATTTAGGAACCCCTCATTATACGACCTTTTCGATTTACGAACCACAGACTGAATATAATTATGCTTTGTTGTGCAACTCTTATCTACGTGTTGTACAAACGTTTAATCTACCATAAAGCCATTTTGTGTCGGGCAGCACATGCATCGTGGGCGGGCTTATCGATCTCCAGTGCTCATTCAGTCAGTAGAGCAGTGCTGTTGTTAGCTACCGTGCTAATTGGTACTTTGTGGGCTTTTTATAGCCTTTTTACAGCATTTTCTGCTTAGCACTCAGCATGAAGGGTTGGAATTGGGGGTTAAATCACCAAAATGATTCCCGAGCGCGGCCACCGCTGCTGCTGCTCACTGCTCCCCTCAACTCCCAGGGGGTGGAACAAGGGGATGGGTCAAATGCAGAGAGTAATTTCACCACACCTAGTGTGTGTGTGACTATCAGTGGTACGTTAACCTTAACTTCTAGATAAGTGAAGTTGGTTTGAAATATTCAGGAAATATCCACAGCGTTGTCGACAGTTCCACCTCCTCCTTTTCTTTCACTGCATGGAAAGAATATTAACCGACAAAGTAAAGTGGATTCTATTTTCTATTCCTAAGCACTGTAGCAACCTGGCTGCTCAAGTTAAGGAGTTGTGTGATTTTAAACTCTGAGTGCACCACAGGGCTAGTGACAGTGTGTGTGTGGGTGTTTGTGAAAGCAGGGCGTGCAAAAAAATAAAGTTCAGCTGTTTTGGCTTTGTTAATAAAAAAGAAAGTTGATACATCACCCCCTTCTTAAATTAGTTTGATACACAGTACTGTATCGCACTTTACATTGTGTTCAAAGTCTACAAACCTTTACTAAAATATGGACTTTTGTCAAGGCTGGTACTCATTATGTTTACACATTTTTATGGAGAAATTTGCTTCAATATATGAACCCTGTTCAGGCACAAATTAAGTTTATAGTACTTATACAGTAGGCTGGCTATAAGATGTGTTTCCTGTTTGTGTACCTTGCTCATCGTGTTAAAATTAGGGCTGTAACAGTTTTGTAGATACCGCAGTATTACAGTTTCGAAATCCTCACAATAATGCTGAGATGTGTGATGATATCAAACAGAAACTTGGTGAGTGTAGTTTTTTTCTAGCGCTTTTGCGTTGGCCGGTTTGAACATAAACTTTATCTCCCAAAAAGCCTGCGGAAGAAGTGTGTTTGTAGTAAATAAAAGGATTTTTTTTCTGCACATTTCCTGGAAATGTCATCAAAATCTCTCCATAAAGTTTTGAGTTAAGTTGCGAACAAACATAAACCCAGATAAAAAAATTATCTCTTTTGCGGAGGTAATAAAAGTCTGGGTACTGCAAAACAAAGCACATCACTATCGTCTCGAGCGTTTCAAAGCCTACTGGCGAAAGACATCGTAATATGAGAAGCTACTTGAGAAATGATTACCCGGAAATTATACTTAAAGCCAGCAAAGCTACACATCAGTTGGTGAGATATTTAAATGATTAAAAGTAAAATTGTCAGTTAACTTTTCTGAGGAACAGCATTTTCAAAAATAATATTAATAAAAGTCCACTGCTTTTCAGAAATTAAAAGTTGTACGATACTAAACTGAACATTACTGTTTTACTTATTACACTGCATGTTTACATTGTCACTTTAAAGACACTCAACTCCTAAGGTTTTTTTTAATATTTGCTCGAAACAGTGGATGTTCCCAAACAACTATTTGCACTTAAAATATACATGTTTGTAGTAGTAAAAATGATTACAATATTTTAGCATTATGTTTGTGCTCAATTACAGTAAGTGTGTTTATTCTGAACGTTTCTGCTACTTTATTTTACACACTATAACATTTTTACCAAGTCTTAAATTTTTGGGGACAATACCACAATGTTATTACCGTGGCCTTAAATTAATACCCTGACAATCGTTACATCCCTACTTAAAAATGCACTAGGTTTTGTATTTGCCAACACATTTAAACTTCCAAATTTTGTTTTGCAGTGCTGCCATATTTTTTAAATGATACTAAGCCTGGGTCGATAAGACCAATAGAAATATATATCGCGATAGACACGTAGTTGATACAATAAAAATGTGTTTGTTAAAAGGTCCTACATATATAAAAAAAAAATGTATGGTCGGAAGAAACCGGAAAGAATTAAGAATGGTTGGTTGCATAAACAAAAGGCACTCACAGTCTGGTAAACTACCAAACAGGAAGTTATCTGTGAGCAATAGAAGAGACACGCTAAACAGCCAATCGCGCAACAGTATCAACTATTATGTTTGGTTGCGCCATCTTGCTGTCTTCGCTGTTGATACTCTGCATGGAGTGAGAAGTGAAACTAAAAATGAGTGCTGCAGAGAGCGAAGAAATTGTTGATTAAACAGTAAAATTCAGTATGGCAGTTTTTGGGATTTTTTTCTAACGGACTGTAGTCCTTCGCCGCGCTCATGTTTTATTTTCAACCCTTGTTTGTTTCTTATTCGGATGTATGAAAACAGGTAGGAACTAAAGTGTAGGACTGTATAAATAAAATAAATAACAAAATAGTGTTGTCCCGATACCAATAATTTTGTACCGGCACCAAAATTATTTTGATACTTTTCGGTACTTTTCTAAATAAAGGGGACCACAAAAATTTGCATTGTTGGCTTTATTTTAACAAAAAATCTTACGGTAAATCAAACATATGTTTCTTATTGCAAGTTTGTCCTTAAATAAAATAGTGAACATACTTGACAACTTGTCTTTTAGTAGTAAGTAAGCAAACAAAGGCTCCAAATTTAGTCTGCTGACATATGCAGTAACATATTGTGTCATTTTTCATTCTATTATTTTGTCAAAATTATTAGGGACAAGTGGTAGAAAATAAATAAATAAATAATTAATTATTAAATGAATTATTAATGTACTTTTTTACTTTCTGTTAATATCTGGGGTGGACCGGTACTTTTCAGAGGCGGTATAGTACCGAATAGGATTCATTAGTATCGCGGTACTATACTAATACTGGTATACCGTACAACCCTATAATAAAATATAACAAATATGCTGCTTTAAAATAACAATCTGGTCCAATGATTACTACAGAACATAAATTAATTTACAAACTTATTCTTGTATAAGTTTACTAAATTAAATTCGATGGTGCACAAAACCACGTAACTTCCTGGCAGTAAACCTGCGAAAAATTGGTTCTCAGGTTTCTTTATGTTTACATTTTCACACTTTGCACTATTTTATTACACTTCATTAAGCATTTTTTTACATACTCCTTATTTTTGCACCTTCATTTTAAGAAGTTATTGTTAAGTGTCCATTGTGGTTTTAGAATTGGGTTTAGTTTTCATGGTTGTGTTGACATTTCCTTTCATTTCTGCCATGATAACTGAGGGTATTTAATCAGAGAAAGGTTAAATTTGAAATAACAATTTTAACATGTAATATATTTATCTCCTGGACCATAAATTACACAGGTCTAAAAAAATACCAATAATTATTGATGTCGATCAATATAAAAACTTACATCGTGATACGGCTTTCAGCCACATCACTCAACATACATTTTCTTGTACCAGGGCTCGAATTTAACCACAGCAACCGCGGCAATTGCCGCGACCGCCCTCTCATTTGCTGTAATGCCCTAAAAAATTTACAGACATTGCCGGCAACACCTTGCCGTGACCGCCTTTGACTCTTTACTTGCTAATGGACAAGGGATATAATGGTCAATGGTATAATGATAAATAAAGATGAAATTCCAGACGGTTAGGAACACCGTCTCCATTATAAATGACCGAAAACCCTATAATTATTAATTCATTTTAAACAAGTGAGAAGCTCTGCCATCCGGGGGGAGCTCAAAGTAGAAGCCGCTGCTCCTCCACATCGAGAGGAGCCAGATGAGGTGGTTCGGGCATCTGGTCAGGATGCCACCCGAACGCCTGTTTAGGGCACGTCCGACCGGTAGGAGGCCACGGGGAAGACCCAAGACACGTTGGGAAGACTATGTCTCCCGGCTGGCCTGGGAACGCCTCGGGATCCCCCGGGAGGAGCTGGACGAAGTGGCTGGGGAGAGGGAAGTCTGGGCTTCCCTGCTTAAGCTGCTGCCCCCGCGACCCGACCTCGGATAAGCGGAAGAAGATTGATGGATGGATGGATGGCATTTTAAACAACACAAAGTCAGACACATGCGCACTTTCATCGCTTGGCTTCCTAATCATGGTGTAGTAACACTGTAAATCTCGCTCAAGGGGTCAACCCTTGGAGTATACCTACTCAACAGACCTACATGTCACTATAAAGGTGGCCGTATGAACAACGCCAACACCGTCATAAACCTGTGCCACATAGTTAAACCACACTAAAAAACAATGACAAACACATTTCGGAAGAATATTTGCACTGCAACACAACATAAACACAAAAGAACACATTCCCAGAATTCCTTGCAGCACCAACTCTTTCGGGACGCTACAGTCATTTTCCCTCGCTTCCCTCCATGTGTTTAAGAACGCACTGCTGTTAGATGGAGACAGGTGTGGACAATATTGGATACACTTGTCCTCACTTAAAAGTATACAGCGAAGGACAAAAACTATATGATGTTGTTTTCATTTTGACAATACAGCGTCCATCAGCTGCTGTGACAGAGTTAATGAGGTGAGGAAACACGCTGTCACTCCTGTTTTTTTGTTGTTGTTGGCCAAACTGTTGTACTGAACCACAAGGGGGCGTTAGAGAAGAACATATCTTGTTTATTAGACTATATCTACATTAGCCAAACTGCTTTGTGTTTTATTTTGATATCAAAAAGTAAACGCCATGTTTTTTGTAAAAAAAAATTCATGTCACAAAGGTATTACTTTAAAAATCATTTGACACATAATTTTGTTAATGTTTTATTGTGTGTAGTTAATTCCTATATGACGTATTTCTGCTCAAACTCTTAATGGACCTGTCCCGATACAGCATCTACATGTACATAACTTAAAAAAATAATAATAAAAAAAATACTTCCCTCTATCAAAAGGTAAACAGAGATAAAAGGCATCATGAAATGACAAAAAGCTGACAAGTTCATATTAATAATGAATTTTAAAAAACTGTACATGTATGCTTTGGAGCCCCTGCCTTGAAAGAAAATAACATTTGCCTTGGTGCCCTTTTAACTTGCCTCGGTGCCCTAAAACAGTGTGTTTCAACCACTGTGCCGTGAGATATTGTCTGGTGTGCCGTGCGAAATTATGCAACTTCACCTAATTGGTCCAAAAAATATTTTTTGCTAATCAAAAATTATAACAATGTGCCGTTGTCTAGTGCTTGGTAGGGTAACCATGTAATACTCCATATCAGTAGGTGGCAGCAGGTAGTTCATTGCTTTGTAGAAGTGAGAAAGCGTCAAGGATGGTTTGTCGTCATCCCAATATGCAGAGGTCAGCGTGCAGGTAAAAAGGTATGTGACGCTTAAACCAAAAATGAACAAAAGGCAAGTCCCGCTAGGAAAAGGCACTGACGCATAGGGATGGCTATGCAAAACAAAAGTAAAACGGAACTGGCTACAAAGTAAACAAAAACAGAATGCTGGACGACAGCAAAAACTTACAGCGTGTTCAGCAGAGACGGCGTCCACAAAGTACATCCGTACATGACACGACAATCAACAATGTCCCCACAAAGAAGGATAGCGTACGCACAACTTAAATAGTCTTGATTGCGAAAACAAAGCAGGTGCGGGCAATAGCACTCAAAGGAAGGCGTGAAGCTGTTACAGGAGGACACCAACAAAACAGGAAGGGTCACCAAAATAACAGCACAAGACAGGAACTAAAGCACTACACACAGGAAACAAAAAACTCAAAATAAGGCACGACAACCTGGTGGAGTTTCATTTTTTAACCTTTTCTGCTGGTGGTGTGCCGCCGTATTTTTTTAATGAAAAAAATGTGCCTTTAAAAACACTGCCCTAAAATATGAGCCCTCCTTTAAGGCAACACTTGCCTTGACATTAAAAAGTTCAAATTCGAGGCCTGTTGTACAGCAACAAAAAGTGCAGATTTGTGGTTTGCTTGATTGATTTAGAGATATCCAAGCAATGAGGAACCTCAAATTTGGTATATTTAGTCATTTTCAGCCTCCAAACTGGTGTGCTGGTTAACAAGCAACACAGCGGGATGGCTACGTCGCTAGTGACGCAGGGCAGTAAAAACAGTAAAAGTAAACAGTAAAAGTCAATATGGCAGTTTTTGGGATTTTTTTCAAACGGACCGTAGTCCTTCGCCGCACTCATGTTTTCTTTTCAACCCCTGTCCGTTTCCTATTCGGATGTGTGGAAACAGGTAGGAACTAAAGTGCAGGACTGTATAAATAAAGTAAATAACAAAATATAACAAATAGGCTACTTTAAAATGATAATCTGGTTCAATAATTACTACACAACATAAATTCATTTCCATACTTGTATAAGAATAATACCAAATTGAATGGTACACAAAACCACGTAACTTCCTGGCAGTAAACCCGCAAAAAATTGTTCTCAGGTTTCTCTATGTTTACATTTTCACACTATTTTGTTACACTTTATTAAGCATTTCTTACATATTCCTTATTTTTGCACCTTCATTTTAAGACGTTATTGTTAAGTGTTCATGGTGATTTTTTTTACATTGTTTTCCATGGTTGTTGACATTTCCTTTCATTTTTGCCGTGATAACTGAGGGGATGTTAATCAGAGAACGGTTACATTTGAAAATAAAAAGGTTGACATGTACCGTATTTTTCGGACTATAAGTCGCAGTTTTTTTTCATAGTTTGGCCGGGGGTGCGACTTATACTCAGGAGCGACTTATGTGTGAAATTATTAACACATTACCGTAAAATATCAAATAATATTATTTAGCTCATTCACGTAAGAGACTAGATGTATAAGATTTCATGGGATTTAGCGATTAGGAGTGACAGATTGTTTGGTAAACGTATAGCATGTTCTATATGTTATAGTTATTTGAATGACTCTTACCATAATATGTTACGTTAACAAACCAGGCACGTTCTCAGTTGGTTATTTATGCGTCATATAACGTACACTTATTCAGCCAGTTGTTCACTATTCTTTATTTATTTTAAATTGCCTTTCAAATGTCTATTCTTGGTGTTGGTTTTATCAAATACATTTCCCCAAAAAATGCGACTTATACTCCAGTGCGACTTATGTTTTTTTCCTTCTTTATTATGCATTTTCGGCCGGTGCGACTTATACTCCGGAGCGACTTAAAGTCCGAAAAATACGGTAATATATTTATCTCCTGGACCATAAATTTCACAGGTCTAAAAAAAATACCAATAATTATCGATACCGATCAATACAAAAACTTACATTGTGCTACAGCTTTCAGCCACATCGCGGTTTACTTAATTGATTTAGAGATATCCAAGCAATGAGGAACCTCAAATTTGGTACATTTAGTCACGGTGGCACAGGGGTTAGTGTGTGTGCCTGAGTTTAATTCCGGGCTCGGGATCTTTCTGTGTGGAGTTTGCATGTTCTCCGTGGGTTCCCTCCGGGTTCTTCCCAACTCCAAAGACATGCACCTGGGGATAGGTTAATTGGCAACACTAAATTGGCCCTAGTGTGTGAATGTGAGTGTGAATGTTGTCTGTCTATCTGTGTTGGCCCTGTGATGAGGTGGCGACTTGTCCAGGGTGTACCCCGCCTACCGTCCGAATGTAGCAGAGATAGGCTCCAGCGACCCCCCGCTATCCCGAAAGGGACAAGCGGTAGAAAAAGGATGGATGGAAACTGTGTGCTGGTTAAGCAGACACAGCGGGATGGCCACGTCAGTGTTTTTCAACCTTTTCTGAGCCAAGGCACATTTTTTCCATTGAAAAAATCCGGAGGCACACCACCAACAAAAATCATTAAAAAACAAAACTCAGTTGACAGTAAAAAGTCGTTGTTGCAATTGTTGGATACGACTTTAAACCATAACCAACCATGCATCACTGTAGCTCTTGTCTCAAAGTAGGTGTACTGTCACGACCTGTCACATCACACCGTCACTTATTTTGAGTTTTTTGCTGTTTTCCTGTGTGCAGTGTTTTAGTTCTTGTTTTGCACTCCTATTTTGGTGACTTTTCCTGTTGTGTTGGTGTTTTCCTGTTGCAGTTTCATGTCTTCCTTAAACGCTATTCCCCGCACCTGCTTTGTTTTAGCAATCAAGAATATTTAAGTTGTTGCTATCCTTCTTTGTGGGGACATTGTTGATTGTCATGTCATGTCCGGATGTATTTCGTGGACGCCTTCACTGCTCCACACGCTGCAAGTCTTTAACCTGACTCTCGCCAGATCCTTGTAGTTTGCTGAACTCCACACAAGGATCTGGGATCGAAGGCAATGCAAACTCCTTCAAGATAGCAAAAAATAATGAACCAGGATCGCCGGGCGGGATTTCATAGATGTGACGTAGCGCCGAAGCGACTGTTTGATTCAAACAACAATGGCGGCACGCAGCGAGGAGTCGTGCGCTGACATTGATTCTGCTATTGCAACTGTTTTGTCGAATCCATCAAATATTTAATATCATATATTTAATAGGGCTGGGCGATACATCGAATTTAGTCGATATATCGCGGGTTTGTCTCTGTGCGATATACAAAATGACTATATCGTGATATTCGAGTATACGTTCTCACGCAGTTGCTTTTAGCTGCGGGCATTACACTACATGCGTTCCTCACTCTTTCTTGTCTGTCCTTCTCACAGAGAGATAAAACAAGCGCACCTTGTTACATACGTCACATACTGTCGCGCATGCAACGTCATACACCCTCGTGGAGCAGAGAGGTAGAGACATGGCTAACGTTAGCTGTGATGCTAGCGGAGCGGTGGGAGTGGTAATACGAGAGAGAGAAGGTGTGAATCTGGTAACAAATGGAGGAAGAATTAATTCCCAAGAAAAACAGCAGGGAGTCCATCGTCTGGCGGTGGTTTGGCTTCAAGCGGGAAGATGTTGAACAGACAACAGTAATATGTCAAGTACGCGGCAAAAGCGTTGCTACAAAAAGAAGCAGCAATGCTAATTTGTAGCATCATTTGAAAAGTCACCCGCTAGACAATGAAGAGTGCTTGAAACTCTGCATGTCAACATTTCCGGCCGGTGCCACACCCACAAAATGCCAAGCCAGATCAACACCGTAAGAAAAAAATAGTCAACAACAGAAGGAGATAACGTCCGCAGGAACCTACCACATAGCGAAGGACATACACTATTTGATTTCCTATTATGCAGCTCATTTTGATTTGACAGTTATTGAAATATCTTGTGTGACATCATGCACAAAAGTGCACTTTATTTGTTTTAAACTATTGTAGTGGCGTTCTGTACAAAAAGTACACTTTAATTTAGTGTTGTTTTGATATGTCATCTTAGTGACATCATTCACAAAAGTGCACTAATAGCTAATTTGACTAATTTATGATGGCTCAGGTGGGATTCACTACAATTTTGGAATCCAGTTAATTGAAATACCACAACACTATGTACCCCGCCTTCCGCCCGAATGCAGCTGAGATAGGCTCCAGCACCCCTGCAACCCCAAAAAGGACAAGCGGTAGAAAATGGATGGATGGATATTGTTCAGAAAAGTTAAATTTAAGAACTTGCACACAAAGCAACACTGGAGGTGACTATGACGTGACGTGCGCATTTTCCGCGCATGCATACTAGGGCGTGTTGCGCCGGCGGACGGATGGGGCCTTAAACGGTGGCATTGTTGTGTGTGGACACGGATATGGTTAGGTGTGATTTACCCTGGATAACCTTAGTGCAGCGGTTCTCAACCTGAGTTCGATCGAACCCTAGGGGTTCGGTGAGTCGGGCTCAGGGGTTCGGCGGAGGTCAAGACACACCCGACTCATCGTGTAAATAAAAACTTCTCCCTATCGGCGTATTACGGATACGGCAACAGCAGAAGTCAGACTGATTTGCAGGTGTGTAATTTGTTGTGAGTTTACGCACTGTGTTGGTTTTGTTCTTTGAACAAGGTGATGTTCATGCACGGTTCATTTTGTGCACCAGTAATAAAACATGGAAACACTTTAGTATGGGGAACATATTCACCATTAATTAGTTGCTTATTAACATGCAAATTAGTAACATATTGGCTCTTAACTAGTTATTATTAAGTACTTATTAATGCCTTATTCGGCATGGCCTTATTATAACCCTAACCCTTTAACCCTGGCCCTAACCCTCTAACCCAGTGGTTTTTAACCTTGTTGGAGGTACTGAACCCCACCAGTTTCATATGCGCATTCACCGAACCCTTCTTTAGTGAAAAATAAAATGTTTTTTTTTCTCAAATTTAAGACAAGATTATGTTTTTTTTACTGGTGCACAAAATGAACCGTGCATGAACATCACCTTGTTCAAAGAACAAAACCAACAGGGTGCATGAACTCACAACAAATTACACACCTGCAAATCAGATGGAAAATTAGAGGGAACATTGTTTAGGGGTATCCATAATACGGCGATAGGGAGAAGTTTTTATTTACACGATGAGTCGGGTGTGTCTTGACCTCCGCGGCGGAGGCTCCGCCGAACCCCTGAGGCCGACTCACAGAACCCTTAGGGTTCGATCGAACCCAGGTTAAGAACCACTGCTCTAACCCCAACCCTAACCAAATAACTCTAAATTAAGTCTTTGTTACTTAGAATATGTTCCCCTAGTGTCCAAAAAACTCTAAATTCAGTCTTTGTTACTTAGAATATGTACCCCATACTAAAGTGTTACCAAAAACATATAACTTTGTCTTGAATTTGAAAAAAACAAAAACATTTTATTTTTCACTAAAGAAGGGTTCGGTGAATGCGCATATGAAACTGGTGGGGTTCGGTACCTCTAACAAGGTTAAGAACCACTGCCTTAGTGTAAAGGCCTACTGAAACCCACTACTACCGACCACGCAGTCAGATAGTTTATATATCAATGATGAAATCTTAACATTGCAACACATGCCAATACGGCCGGGTTAGATTACTAAAGTGCAATTTTAAATTTCCCGCGAAATATCCTGCTGAAAACGTCTCGGTATGATGACGTTTGCGCGTGACGTCAAGGATTGTAGTGGACATTTTGGGACACCATTGTGGCCAGCTACTAAGTCGTCTGTTTTCATCGCAAAATTCCACAGTATTCTGGACATCTGTGTTGGTGAATCTTTTGCAATTTGTTTAATGAACAATGGAGACAGCAAAGAAGAAAGCTGTAGGTGGGAAGCGGTGTATTAGCGGCCGGCTGCAGCAACACAAACACGTAGCCGGTGTTTCATTGTTTACATTCCCGAAAGATGACAGTCAAGCTTTACCATTGGCCTGTGGAGAACTGGGACAACAGAGACTCTTACCAGGAGGACTTTGAGTTGGATACGCGGTACCGTGAGTACGCAGCTGCGGCTTCCAAACATTTGATCGCTTGCCCGTACGTGTGTGCCGCTATGTGCATGTCACGTACGTAACTTTGGGGACTTTGGGGAAATATATGTGCTGTATGAACTTTGCGGAGGTGAACGGTACTTTGGGCTGTGGGATTGAGTGTGTTGTGGGGGTGTTTGATTTGTATTGGCGGGTTATATGGACGGGAGGGGGGAGGTGTTTGTTATGCGGGATTAATTTGTGGCATATTAAATATATGACTGGTTGTGTTGTGGCTAATAGAGTATATATACTGTATATGTCTTGTGTTTATTTACTGTTTTAGTCATTCCCAGCTGAATATCAGGTCCCACCCGCCTCTCACAGCATCTTCCCTATCTGAATCGCTTCAACTGCCCTCTAGTCTTCCCTCTCACTTTCCTCATCCACGAATCTTTCATCCTCGCTCAAATTAATGGGGAAATCGTTGCTTTCTCGGTCCGAATCGCTCTCGCTGCTGGTGGCCATGATTGTAAACAATGTGCAGATGTGAGGAGCTCCACAACCTGTGACGTCATGCTACTTCCGGTACAGGCAAGGCTTTTTTTTATCAGCGACCAAAAGTTGCAAACTTTATCGTCGATGTTCCTTACTAAATCCTTTCAGCAAAAATATGGCAATATCGCGAAATGATCAATCATGACACATAGAATGGATCTGCTATCCCCGTTTAAATAAGAACATTTCATTTCAGTAGGCCTTTAAAGATTGATCAATACCTATTTAAATTTAGTAATACATAAATATGATGATTTATTAAAATATAAAAGAAATTTACCTGAACAAAATGCTAATGATGGTTACACCAAAATGTAACACTATGAATAGCGTTTTTCCAAGTTTTTGGGGCATTTTTATGCTATTTCCAAGCATCTCCTTTTTATTATCGTTGATTTTAAATGGTCAAACTAATGCATATTATATATGCATGCCCTAGTAAACAAAAAAAAAGTCATATTTATTTTGATTGTTACATTTTGAAGTACATTTGTGCAGGTGGGTGCGAATGTAGCCATTACCAGAGCTGTACACTAATGTGACTGGGCCGGCACGCTGTTTATATGGAGGAAAAGCGGATGCCTGGACAGCATGCGGCTGTTAAGGGGCGCAGGTTTCAGGTGAGAGAGGACGGTAAAGGCAGTGCCTTTAAGGCACGCCCCCAATATTGTTGTCCGGGTGGAATTCGGGAGAAATTCTGGAGAACGGTTGCCCCGGGAGATTTTCGGGAGGAGCACTGAAATTCGAGAATCTCCCGGGAAAATCGGGAGGGTTGGCAAGTATGTATCCGGCTTAGTGTAAACGAGGCCTCAGATACCTTTTTACCTGCACACTGCCTCCCGCTGTGCTCTGCATATTGGGATCACGACAAAGCAATTAGCTACCGGCTGCCACCTACTGATATGGAAGAATATAACATTGATTGATTGAGACTTTTATTAGTAGGTTGCACAGTGAAGTACATATTCCGTACAATTGACCACTAAATGGTAACACCCGAATAAGTTTTTCAACTTGTTTAAGTCGGGGTCCACTTAAATTGATTCATGATACAGATATATACTATCAGCTATGGTTACTCTGCCAAGCTCTAGACAGCACAGACACTCAACGACGGCATATTATTTGCAGATTATAATTACTGGTTTGCAAAAAAAATACATTTTAACCCACATAAGGTGAAATGACATCATCTCCCACGCCGCGGCACAGTGGTTGAAAAACACTGGGCTACGTCGCTAGTGACGCAGGGCTTTTTTTAATTTTTTAAATTCAGGTCACAACACGTACGGGCCACAAAATAAAGCCTGTAAAAAAGCGGCGTACAGCCGTCCAAGTTGGCATTTTTAACGATGTCAACTCCATGAGCTGCGCCTCCATTTTATGTCGGCGTCGAGCTGCAAGACAAACGCAGTGGAGATAACAGCGGATGGGGTGCGTTTCATTTGCTGACCGGGCAGAGCCGCGGGAGGCCGAGGTTTTTGTTTTTTTCAGCCGCGCTGAACAAATGCCACATTTTCCGAGCTAGATAACGTTCACAACACGGAATGCTTAAGTGGAGTGTGTTAAAATATGACATTTAAAGTAGGAAATGACAATAGCGTTCACCCTCAAGTCAAGAGAGTGAACGATTGAAGCGCACCCATAGCTAGCACGATAGCATCTTGCTAGCGGTCCTTTATTGGCTAGCCGGTGTGCTATCAGCGTTATAAGACTTTTCCCCCCCTGAATGACGCCATAAGCAACATGAAAACGAGCCACTTACCTGCTGTTCTAGACCGTGGACATTCTCGACGGACACATGACTCATCACTAAGGAATACGGGGGAAAAATGTTGACGTTGAGAAAAGGACCTCTTTGTTTGCCGGGGGTTCGATGTGATGTTATTGCTCCTTTGTCGCCTGCCTGGCCACGACAAAAGAGACACTCTGCAGGGTTGTTGTTGTTTTGTTTTTTTTAAATATCCAACACTTTGCACAACGCACTTTTTTTCACCCCCCCCGTTGGCTAAAAAAAAAAAATGACACGATGTTTTGGCCACCAAGGTGGTTACTTGATGCAAACCCCCCAGCTGATGGCGAGTTCTTCTACAGCTGGGAATGAAGCTGGCCCGATAAAGCGCGCGCCAATAAAATAGAGGAAAACATCCGGTTATGGTGGAGAAAATAAAAGTCCAAATAAAAGTCGCGAAGAAAATAAAAAATTAATTTGGAAAAGTGAACACAAAATAACTATTATATTTTGTATATGTTTTATGGTGACGCTATTTTTTTTATTTGTAACAAATATATATGGTAGATGGTAGGGGTGTGGGAAGAAATTGATTCGAGTTCGAATCGCGATTCTCACGTTGTGTGATTCAGAATCGATTCTCAATTTTAAAAAATCGATTTTTTTATTTATTTATTTAATTTTTTTTTTTTTTTAATTAATCATTCCAACAAAACAATACACAGCAATACCATAACAATGCAATCCAATTCCAAAACCAAACACTCAGAACTGCAATAAACAGAGCAATTGAGAGGAGACACAAACATGACACAGAACAAACCAAAAGTAGTGAAACAAAAATGATTATCAACAACAGTATCAATATTAGTTACAATTTCAACATAGCAGTGATTAAAAATCCCTCATTGACATTATCATTAGACATATAAAAAAAAGAAGAAAAGAACAATAGTGTCACAGTGGCTTACACTTGCATCGCATCTCATAAGCTTGACAACACACTGTGTCCGATACTTTCACAAAGATAAAATAAGTCATATTTGTGGTTCATTTAATAGTTAAAACAAATTTACATTATTGCAATCAGTTGATAAAACATTGTCCTTTACAATTATAAAAGCTTTTTACAAAAATCTACTACTCTGCTTGCATGTCAGCAGACTGGGGTGGATCCTGCTGAAATCCTATGTATTGAATGAATAGAGAATCCTTTTGAATCGGGAAAAAAAAAATCGTTTTTGAATCGAGAATCGTGTTGAATTGAAAAAAAATCGCTTTTGAATCGAATCGTGACCCCAAGAATCGATATTGAATCCAATCGTGGGACACCCAAAGATTCACAGCCCTTGTAAATGGGTTATACTTGTATAGCACTTTTCTACCTTCGAGGTGCGGGGTATTCAGTGTTGGGACTAACGCATTACAAAGTAACGTGTTACTGTAACGCCATTACTTTCGGCGGTAAATAGTAATCTAACGCGGTATTTTTTATATTCAGTAACTCCGTTACCGTTACTACATGATGCGTTACTGCGTTATTTGACGTTATTTTTTACGTAGTATCGGCTAGGAACTGAGAAGATCTGAGTGTGTTTTATTGGAGAGCTGCAGAAGAGGCGACGGAGACGAGGCGACAAGGAAGAGGCACGCTCTGTGTGTGTGTGTGTGTGTGTGTGTGTGTGTGTGGGAGGGGGCGTGTCTGTGTTTAATAACAAGACATGGCGAAGCCCGAAGCCGAGTTTCTTAACATGGAGATATTCTCACTACTTTTCTTTTGTCGCCCACAAAGAAAAGAACATTTTAGTTAAATGTAACTTGTGTCTTGGATCAAAGATCCTATCCTAGCAATTCAAATCTGCTGAAACAGCTACAAAAGCAACATGCTTCGACGAAGCTAGTAAAGAGAGACACACTTCACCTCCTAAGCAACAGCGGCTGGATTTTAACGAGGCACTGCTAGCCAGGACAACATTGATAGAGCCATTGCAGCACTGAAGGTACACACACTCTGTCAATTCTATTATATACTCTTTCATTCTAGACTTCTAGAGTGTTTGATTATCACATCACTCTAAATGTATAGACTACAAAGTTCACAAACATAAAGAGGGATGCTAGTGGGCCAGGCCAATCTTTCCTTATCTCTAAACTAAAACTGGGGAAATGCGTAGAGTGTTCTGGGCTTCAGACATGATTTTATTTCATAATTCCTTGAGAGAAAAAAACGCCTGTTCAGGCTTTGTGTATGTAGTGTGTGCCTTCCTTGGTTTAAGGCTATGTTGTTATTATGCTGTTTGTTACTTATGTATGTTATGTTGCAGCTATTTAAAATACTTTTGTCAACTTGTTGTGGCCTGAAATAAATTGGCCCTTTGAAACATATCTTTGTCTTTGTGTGTTGTATGTAGAGCACGTTGCTTAGCAGAGTTCAGTGATGCAAATGCATGTCAAGTTGATCAACACATTGTATTATTCTCCAGTGCAATAACAGTACTGAAAGGAAGGCTAAAAGGGCATTAAAGTAATAACTAAATAGTTACTTTTCACAGTAACACATTACTTTTTGGTGTAAGTAACTGAGTTAGTAACTGAGTTACTTTTGAAATAAAGTAACTGTAACTAGTTACTGGTTTTCAGTAACTAACCCAACACTAACCCAACACTGAATTGAGGACAAAAATTGGTAGGTAGGTCTTTATTGTCATTGCACAAGTACAACGAAACTTTGTTTTCAGCACAAGATTAGACAAACAAACAGTGTACAGGGTTACAGAACGGGAGCGCTGATGGGTCGCCACAAAGCGCCCCGTAAAAGATGGGAAAAAAGGTCAACGCTGGGGAAGGATGAGTAAAAAAATACAATCTAGACTGGGCTCCTAAGGGGGGCCCAGTCTGGAGTGGGGAAGAAAACCTCCATAGCAAAGCACATATACATATTACAACGTACATCTCTAAACTAGCATTGTCCCATTGGGTTGAGTTTTTCCTTGCCCTGATGTGGGATCTGAACCGAGGATGTCGTTGTGGCTTGTGCAGCCCTTTGAGACACTCGTGATTTAGGGCTATATAAATAAACATTGATTGATTGATTGATTGATTGACTAGCAACAGAGGGGAGGGAGTGGGCCACGGTGGCAGGCTGCAGCTCTTCAGGCGCTGCCCATCCGTCCATCACCCCTAAGGGATTCGCATCAAAGGCGTTGGATCCATGTCCATACATGTATTCCATTTTGGAATAAGGCTTAAACATAAAACGTGGAATAAGTGAAGCACTGTGAATACTTTCCGGAGGCACTGTTTAACTTCTTATATAGATTTGGGAATGGGTACCACATTTTCTGATCCATTCTGCGTTTTATCATCCTATTATTATTAAAACACTGGGTCAGTAAAGTGAATATAGTTTGCATGATTTATATTTTACGTGCACACTAAATGAATGTGAGTGTGAATGTTGTCTACCTGTGTTGGGCCTGCAATGAAGTGGCGACTTGTCCAGGGTGTACCCCGCCTTCCGCCCTAATGCAGCTGGGATAGGCTCCAGCACCTCCCCCGACCCAGAGAGGACAAGCTCTAGAAAATGGATAGATAGTCAAGTTTGTTTAGAAAATAATATTATACCAAAGTAGAGCTTGAATGTAATTTAAGGACTATATTATTATTACTACATTAGAAGCATAAATTGGGTTGTGAGTGCAAATAATAATGCCATTTTCCAAGTACAGTAAACCCTCGTTTGTTGCTGTTAATTGGTAAATTAATTAAAGTAAATTAATTTCCGGGAAGTATGAATTGTTTTATATTATGAACCTAATCTTATTATAGCTACAGCATATAAAAACCTGTTTACCACCTTTTAATTTATTTAGGGCTGTCAAGTGATTCATTTTATTAATCAGATTAATCACACTCCCGAACTGTGGTTAATCACATATTAATATTTCTTTGCGTGAATGAAATTTGCTTGAGAAAATATCACAATATGTGGATACCTTACCCTTTCCAACCTTTTTTTTTTTTACGGGGCAACACCCATTGGTGGCGACCCATCAGTCTTCCTAATTTTTTAACTGCAATGACAATAAAGCTATTCTATTCTATTCTTTAATCCAATATAGTAATGCTGCCTGAGGCTGAGCCAATCAGTGGTCACGATACTGAACAGCACGCCGTGATTGGTTCCATTTAATTTCAAATTCACGATTTATTCAAAATATTTTCCACAGAGTTAAATTTGAAGGAACAAAACAAGATCATAAAATGATATCTTAATATCTTACACAATATAAATACATACAATACCCATAAAAAAAAAAACAATTTTTAATTGTTAGTGTTACTACTTTGTAATCATTGGCAAATATATATTCAACAAGCGTGGCACATTGTCCTGTAATTCTGCTAGGATATAAAGTCACGCTATATATTGTATCTATGAAGTCATCAATTCGATTATCAAAGTTCAAGAGGTCAATGTTGAAGTCCATCCATCCATCCATTTTCTACCGCTTGTCCCTTTCGTCACCACATACAATTTATTTTTGACTGATCTCAGTAAAGCTTGCTCTAATACAGTTCTCCAACATTTCAATACTTGTTTTAGGCGTTCTATATTTGCAGCTGACTAATACGTTTTTGCTTTTTGCATGACATATTTCAGTAGTTATACACTTTAAGACAGGTCTATTCAACTGGCGGCCCGTGGGCCCCTATCAGGCTCGCCAAAGCTTTTAATTTGGCCCGCCGAACATCACACAAATGGGCTTGATTCTATGTTAGCTACCATTCTTTGTTTATAATGTTTATTTTCTGCTGGATCTACTCTCTATTTTATGCATTTTTAATCTACTTTATACCTGCATTATCCTTTCCATCCTTTAAAACTGAGCTACTGTGTGGAACAATTTCCCCTGTGGATCAATAAAGTTTGTCTAAGTCCAAGTCTAAGTTGATGAAACCATTCAAATTAGGGTTGCTCATGTGTGCGGTACTCCCGCCAGCCCGCAGGGGGCAACAGCGAAGCATTTGTGTCATGATGAAGCAACAGTGGTGTGAGTAGGAGAAGATGGCTTTATCCACCAAGAAAGAAATACAAATAAATCCCGAAAATCGGACTTTCAACAGCGACTGAAATACAATGTTTTTCTTTTTGGCTGTTTAACTCTGGCGATCAAATCTCGTTTTATACATGTAGCCCTGAATTTGACCAGTAGAGGGCGATAAAGCTACACCTTAGGTTTAATTGTGTTGAGCCACACGTGTGCACATTTGCTGTGAATGATTAATTTCTTAATACGTAAACATGTGTAGTTTGTGTGAATGTATTAACACTAAACCTTCTATTTTGTTTATGTAAAATATACAGAGGTGGGTAGAGTAGCCAGAAATTGTACTCAAGTAAGAGTACTGTTACTTTAGAGATGTATTACTCAAGTAAAAGTAAGGAGTAGTCACCCAAATATTTACTTGAGTAGAAGTAAAAAGTATGTTGTGAAAAAACTACTCAAGTACTGAGTAACTGATGAGTAACCTGTTCGTTTAATGATGACGGCAACAGATAATGCACAAAAACATAAAAATAGCAATGAGCAAATTCAGAGCCAGGAATATCTCTTAAGCAACTAAAACAATAATATATATTAAATAATAATACATTAACATAAAAAAAATTAAGGCAAATTGAGCCACAATAACTTAACAGCACCATAGGCTCAGTAGGCAGAGATTACAAAGGAAAATAACAAGTTAGCCTTTACGCAAACCATAAACTGATAGGTGTGGGCTGCACCTGGGAACACACTGTGCACTTCTGATTGGTGTTTCTATGCACTTTTTTTCGCCACTTTGTAATTCACGTACTTCGCTACTCCTCTACGTTTGTTGTTTCTGTTGATGTAGTTCAGTCCGTATCCTCCCAAGTCAAAATCTATTCATTTTTCAGCGCCAGTCCATGTTTCTGAGTTAGCGATCCATTTAAAAGGTTTGTTGAATTCTTCCAACAAATACTCCATGTTGTTATAGTTAGCACCAGGGTACGCTTTTTGTGTTTAACGTTAGAGACTCTACACAAGTTTTTTTGTTGAACAGTCAAGAGGTCGGGTCTTCTGGAAGATTTAACAAGCATTTAATAAAACATGTCACAGGTCAATGTTACAGCGTTGGTCTCACTACCGCAAAAGTCTGTCGGTTGCGTACGTAAGGGATTTCCGATGAAGGATTCTTTACTTTCTTTATAGCAGAGAGTCCGTGGTCAACAAGTCCTCACGAGTCTAAGGGTGAAGAGGGAGACGCTTGAGTGCCATCGATGAGGTTTTTCTTTGTCAGGATGAAGATACCTTGAACTTGAGGTTACATCCGGAGACGTCATTCCCTTCAAGGGACTACTAGACCTACCAAAATACACAACAATGTCTCAAAACAACAGATGCAGGCTAGCAGGCCTGAAGGACGATGATGCAGCTACATATTTGTGCAGATATCAACAGCACCCAGACCTCGCTTCTCAAATGAAGCCCGATAATTCATGTATATTTGCTTCAACTTTTCCCCGGTCATTAATGTCTCTTTATTTAGGCGGGGCCTCACCTGCCACCATGGAAAGAAAAAAAATGTAAAAAGAAAAAAAATTAATTAAATTGTTATATGTATTCAGTGATTATTATATAAAGTTATTTTCCATTCAACTTCACCAGTTTTAGATTATTTTTATTCAAAATCGCTGAATTTTCACATTTGCCGTTCAAATGCTGAGAAGAGACGGTGCGGTGATGGATTGCGGACTCGGCTAACTGCTGGCCTGCTGTGCAGTGAGACCGTATTACTATATGAATTATATTATACATTTCCATAGTTTAGTTAGCTGAGGTATATAATGCACAGTGTATTTTGTCAACAACTGTATGTGTGTAAAGTATTTCTTGTGCTGAGCAATCATAAAACTGCTGCGAAGACGCACTGTGGGAGGCTCGCAGTAACCCCGCCTCCTTGTGCCGGTTAAAGCACTCCCGTCGTAGAATGCACCCTTGACGGGAGCGCCACACCAAAAAAAGCCCACACCCAAACCCTCCACGTGCAAGACAGAATCCACCCCAAAAAAGTCACTTAACAAGAAGCCAAAAAGTGCAAAAACAACAATGCTCGCGCCGGAGGAGCCGTGAACAGGGACACAACATTAGGTACACCTGCAGACTGCAGCACGGATTTCATATTTCGTTCATTCACAACTCTTCCAACACGAACACCACTGTTTCCGCACTTATAAGTAAAGGTAAGACCATAATAACGTTTTTTTTTTATTAAATGTGCTTTTTTGTGTGCTACAGTTTGTATGTGTAAAGTTAAAGTTAAGTTAAAGTACCAATGATTGTCACACACACACTAGGTGTGGTGAAATTTGTCCTCTGCATTTGACCCATCCCTTGATCACCCCCTGGGAGGTGAGGGGAGCAGTGGGCAGCAGCGGCGCGGCGCCCGGGAATCATTTTTGGTGATTTAACCCCCAATTCCAACCCTTGATGCTGAGTGCCAAGCAGGGAAGAATGCTGGTATGAGCTTTTAAACATAACCCGTTAACTGCTGCCAATTAAATGGTGAATAAGATACTCTTTAGGGTTCATATGTTTGTAAATCTGACTGTGATGAATTCAGTGCCTCACCAGTCATGAACCTCACCGCACGTCACTGAACTCAACACAACACTTTCAAATGGTAAATGTCCTCTTACTCCCTGACGACTCGTACACACCAGTGCGTGTATCATTCTCTAATTCCACATCTTTGAGGTCTTTGTGGTCCATATTGAAAAATGGGTTAGTTTCCGTATCGTCTTGTTCAGCATTCTTTGTGTTAAATTAGAATACAAGTCAGGAAAGTAAGTCACTTGGAGCCATTTCAAAGCAGCTTAAAGTCCCAAGAGCAACTGTGCAGACAATTGTTCCCAAGTATAAAGTGCATGGCACAGTTTTGTCACTGCCACAATCAGGAAGAAAACGCAAGCTATCACCTGCTGCTGAGACAAAATTGGTCAGGACGATCAAGAGTCAACCGAGAACCACCAAAAAGCAGATCTGCAATGAATTGGAAGCTGCTGGAACACAGGTGTCAGTGTCCACACTCAAGCGTGTTTTGCATCGCCATGGACTGAGAGGCTACCATGCCAGAAGCGACACTTAAGGCTCGTCTAAAGTTTGCTGCTGATCACATGGACAAAGATAAGACCTTCTGGAGGAAAGTTCTGTGGTCGGATGAAACAAAAATTGAGCTGTTTGGCCACAAAACCCATCAATATATTTGGAGGAGAAAAGCATGGTGGTGGTAGTATTATGCTCTGGGCCTGTTTTGCTGCAAATGGAACTGGTGCTTTACAGAGAGTAAATGGGACAATTAAAAAGGAGGATTACCTCCAAATTCTTCAGGACAACCTGAAATATTGGACACAATGTGTTGTCATGCTTATGAGATGTGCTGCAAGTGTATGGCACTGTGACACTATTGTTCTTTTTTTAAATGGTTTTATTTTATTTTTTTTAATAAATGGCTGTGATGATAATGTAAATGAGGGATTTCTAATCACTGCTATGTTGGAATTATTATTATTAATATTGATACTGTTATTGATATTATGCATTTTTGTTTGACTACTTTTGGATTGTTTTGTGTCATGTTTGTGTGTCCTCTCAATTGCTCTGTTGATTGGTATTCTGTATGTTGCTGGGTCGGATTTGGTTTTGGAATTGTAATGGTATTATTGTGTATTATTGTGTTGGGACTGATTAATAAAAAAAAAGAAAGAAGAAGAAGTAAGTATATTTCCTGCAAAATATACAAAACTAAAAGGCACTGCAGTTATACTCACTATAAAGTGTGTATTATAATTACAATTCCTGCATATCTTAACTTTAGGCTTAATAAAAAAGTCTCTATAGGTTCAAAAGAGGTAGCAGGTGTCATTTTGAATCCACAAGATTAAGATCAACTCGATTGTTCTAAAACTAATCAAGAGTCATGAAAAAGAGACTGAATTTGAGCATTGCTAATTTGACCTATACGGAGAAAAAGATCAAAAGGAAGATCCCTATGCAGCAAATTGTCACCATCCCCACGTTGAGGATTATTTTAGTTTTAGGAGATTCATTGAGAAGCTCATCCACCAGCTTTTCGTGATCTTGCGCCGTCATGGCCTGAGCTGTGGGTGGTGTTTCCTGAAATCCCAGGAACCATTGAAAAAGCTTGTTGCTACACTCGCCTGCTGCTTCTCGAGAGCCGCCCTCCTCTTGCCACTCGCAATCTGCCTTTTCCCGCATTTTAGGCTCAGGAATTACGACCTGGCCACCATTTTGGACAAGAGGACCTTCTTCATCGCCATTAACCTTCTTCAAATTAATTTCTTCTCCAGGTTTTTCTTTCTGGTCGAGCTTTCTCTGGTTTAAGCCCCACCAGGTTGTGGTTCGGATTTGCTCTGTTCTGGGTGAGGGCGTGCAGAGACTTACAACCGCAGTCACCAGAGCAGTTACCCAAAACAGGATGGCTGCCACATACATGAAATGGACATCCTTGATGAATGCTGGTCTCTCATCTGGTTGGCTGCAGTGAGGCTCTCTATAAACATACGCCAACACCAGACGTAGCAGTCCAAGGACAAAGCCAACCACCCCACCCCAAAAAGCACCCTTTTCATTACAGCGGTGCCATAAGACGCCGAGTAAGAAGACGGCTGCAATGGGAGGAGTCAAGTAGTTTGCTATTTCCTGGGTATAGTAGAACATCTGGCCTCCCTGCATCTCGATAATAACGGGCACCCAGCCAATGCTCACGATCACCATAAAGACTACGAACAGTTTGCCAACAATCACCAGCTCCCTGGAAGATGCACGCTTCCGCAGCATCTTGTAAATATCCAAAGTGAAGATGGTGCTTGCTGAGTTGAAAATGGAATCCAAATCACTCATGAGAGCTGCAATCATGACGGCCATCATCAGGCCGCGGAGACCGACGGGCATCATGGCCATGACGAGCCGCGGATAGGCCACGTTGGTACAGCCAGATGTGGAGCCGCACACTTCCATGCAGTGCTCCGGGCTGATGCACACCAACTCATCGGCAAAGTAGATTCTGGAGATCATCCCTGGAATCGGGGGAAAACACAAAAACAGTGATGCGTCGCGTAGGCGAACGGTCAAAACTAAGAACTGTACCTGGTATGACAATGACAAACATGGGCAGGATTTTCAGGAAGCCGGCCATTACGGTCGAACCTTTGGCATGGGCTATGTTCTTTGCTGCAAGAATCCGCTGCATGACCACTTGATCTGTGCACCAGTACCTGGAATTTAGAACATCCGCATTTAGAGCATCTGGAGAAGCACCATTCAATTTAATCAGTCACCCATTGTTTAGCTCCAAGCTTTAGGTACCATACTACTGGTTGGAAGGGATACCAGCGCAAAAATGGCATATTTCACCAAAATGATTGAGGCCATCATGAGCAGACCCGTTTGGGCCAATACTTTTGTATTACAAACCCCGTTTCCATATGAGTTGGGAAATTGTGTTAGATGTAAATATAAACGGAATACAATGATTTGCAAATCCTTTTCAACCCATATTCAATTGAATGCACTACAAAGACAACATATTTGATGTTCAAACTGATAAACTTTTTTTTTTTTTGCAAATAATAATTAACTTAGAATTTCATGGCTGCAATACGTGCCAAAGTAGTTGGGAAAGGGCATGTTCACCACTGTGTTACATGGCCTTTCCTTTTAACAACACTCAGTAAACGTTTGGGAACTGAGGAGACACATTTTTGAAGCTTCTCAGGTGGAATTCTTTCCCATTCTTGCTTGATGTACAGCTTAAGTTGTTCAACAGTCCGGGGGTCTCCGTTGTGGTATTTTAGGCTTCATAATGCGCCACACGTTTTCAATGGGAGACAGGTCTGGACTACAGGCAGGCCAGTCTAGTACCCGCACTCTTTTACTATGAAGCCACGTTTATGTAACACGTGGCTTGGAATTGTCTTGCTGAAATAAGCAGGGGCGTCCATGGTAACGTTGCTTGGATGGCAACATATGTTGCTCCAAAACCTGTATGTACCTTTCAGCATTAATGGCGCCTTCACAGATGTGTAAGTTACCCATGTCATGGGCACTAATACACCCCCATACCATCACAGATGCTGGCTTTTCAAATTTGCACCTATAACAATCCGGATGGTTCTTTTCCTCTTTGTTCCGGAGGACACGACGTCCACAGTTTCCACAAACAATTTGAAATGTGGACTCGTCAGACCACAGAACACTTTTCCACTTTGTATGAGTCCATGTTAGATGAGCTCAGGCCCAGCGAAACCGACAGCGTTTCTGGGTGTTGTTGATAAACGGTTTTCGCCTTGCATAGGAGAGTTTTAACTTGCACTTACAGATGTAGCGACCAACTGTAGTTACTGACAGTGGGTTTCTGAAGTGTTCCTGAGCCCATGTGGTGATATCCTTTACACACTTATGTCGCTTGTTGATGCAGTACAGCCTGAGGGATCGAAGGTCACGGGCTTAGCTGCTTACGTGCAGTGATTTCTCCAGATTCTCTGAACCATTTGATGATATTACGGACCGTAGATGGTGAAATCCCTAAATTCCTTGCAATAGCTGGTTGAGAAAGGTTTTTCTTAAACTGTTCAACAATTTGCTCACGCATTTGTTGACAAAGTGGTGACCCTCGCCCCATCCTTGTTTGTGAATGACTGAGCATTTCATGGAATCTACTTTTATACCCAATCATGGCACCCACCTGTTCCCAATTTGCCTGTTCACCTGTGGGATGTTCCAAATAAGTGTTTGATGAGCATTCCTCAACTTTATCAGTATTTATTGCCACCTTTCCCAACTTCTTTGTCACGTGTTGCTGGCATCAAATTCTAAAGTTAATGATTATTTGCACAAAAAAAAAAAGTTTATCAGTTTGAACATCAAATATGTTGTCTTTGTAGCATATTCAACTGAATATGGGTTGAAAATTATTTGCAAATCATTGTATTCCGTTTATATTTACATCTAACACAATTTCCCAACTCATATGGAAACGGGGTTTGTACCATATGGAAGCAGGAGTCTGGCCCAGAAGGAACCCAGGCCATGGTAGATCTGGATCCTTGGGTCCTCGAAGGATCTTTAGAGCATCTGGCTTTGGGTTGAGGTAGTGGTGGCAGGATTCCGAGTATGTAAGGTTGGGAGAAGACAACAAGATGGCTGTGATGTTCGGGGCAGCCTGCATATACTTGGTCATCATTCCTGGAAACCACAGCAGAAGATGATTGTAAACAATCACTTAACACTAAGGCACAAACTAGTAAGATTGAGTTTAGACCTCCGATTCCTCCCACTTTGTAAAAGCTGATGCACATGAGGCAGACAGCGCCAGTGACCATGAGGGCAGCTTGAAGCACGTCTGTGTAGATGACCGCGACAAGTCCTCCGGTGACAGTCAGCAAAGCCGTCAAGGCGATGAGCAGAATGATTGACAAATACAGGTTCCATCCCAAAGACTCCCGGATGAACAAGGCTCCGGCATAGAGGTCCACAGATATCTTTGTAAGGGGGTAAAGTATGAGCGATAACACAGCAAAATACACCTTCAGTCTCCTTCCACCGAAGCGCTTAGACAGGTATTCCGGCATGGTGAAGACCCCTGAGTAGATATAGACAGGTGCGAAGATCCAGCCTGACAACTGGAGCAGCAACAGGGCGTTTAATTCCCACGCAGCCACGCCGAGACCACTCGCAGCGCCTGACCCGGCGAGTCCAATGAAATGTTCACTCCCGATGTTGCTGACAAATAGAGAGGCCCCGACGGCTGCCCAGTTCATGGAGCGGCCTGCCAGGAAGTAACCTTTCACCGTGTTCCTACTGGGCTTGCACATGGCCAAGAAGCCGATCGCCAGTACGACAATGAAGTAACCGGCCACGACCAGGATGTCCGCCACTTCCATATTGCCAGTCATTTTGATTCGCTACTGTTGCTCTTGAAACGTTTTCCACCTTAGCGAATAAAAAGATTGAAATCGATGTTGGTTAGTTTTGTCGCAGGGTTGGACTTCCTTGGACACAATTGGTGTTTTTGCAGGTTGGACCAGACAGAAATGTCAGCATGGTAGTTGTGTTGGTCGTCGTCAAAGCTGAAACATACAGAAACAACAGTGTAAGGCCAGCCACCTGATAGCACTACATGTAAAATTTACATTTGATAAAATCAATAAATATATTTCATTCATTGATCTTTACCAATAAATGATTGCTTCTTAATCTCTGTCCAGAGTTTATTTATAAGTGGTGCTTTTCAGTCAAAGTCTTTACTCCAATATTTATAATTTTAATATCTGTACTTATTCTCACTCATTCATTTACAATTGACCAATAATAATGATATAAAATTGTATTACTTTTTATTGACGTTTTGCTTTATTTTCAACATTATTATTTCTTCCTTTTCTATGCCCGTTATTGCCTTCATCGATGGATAATCTATATTCACAATTTATTTGTGAATAATGTCTTTCCTTTAAAATCTTTACTCCATTATCTATTTACTCATTAATTAATGTCTAATAGCTTCACTTACTACAACTTATTTTAGTTTAGTTTTCATTTATTCTAATCATCCATCCATCCATTTTCTACCCCTTGTCCCGTATCTCTTCAATGTTTTTTGATTTACTCCAATATATTTTTATTTTAAAGATCTTTATTTCATATTTTTCTTTACCATTGAACAAGCTGTAAACTGCCTGTATACTGTTTGTTTATTTATTTATTCTTTACTCATATTAGCTAATTCTTTGTTTTTCAGTTTTTGAACAGGAAGTGAACAAACTTTAAATGACAAAATGTAGGCAAACTAAATTTTGATTATATACTGTACACGGTGTAAAATAATAATTATTAATCAACATACTCTAGGGGAAGATTCATAGAATTGGAAAAAGTATGGAATTAAATAAGTTTAGCTTCTTCCTACTTCTTTTTCAAACTTTTTCACCAAGTACCAGCTCAGAAATCACTTGGCTCTCCAAGTACCACCATAATGACCAACATTAAAATACAGTAGTGTAGTAAGACCAAAGTAATAAACATATAATTATTTTTATTAATTTAGTTAGAATTCATTTTAGCACTGAGTAATTGTATGTACATGTATTTTTCATCAGTTTTTATGAGACCCTTCTGCAGTATATGTGATTAGTATTTATTTCTGTCATCAGCCTGACCTAAGCCTTTGACAACAATCTTTGTGATTAATACATGCTTTCATATCATTTGCATAGCGTTCAAAAGTTTGGGGTCACATTGAAATGTCCTTATTTTTGAAGGAAAAGCACTGTACTTTTCAATGAAGATAACTTTAAACTAGTCTTAACTTTAAAGAAATACACTCTACACATTGCTAATGTGGTAAATGACTATTCTAGCTGCAAATGTCTGCTTTTTGGTGCAATATCTACATAGGTGTATAGAGGCCCATTTCCAGCAACTATCACTCCAGTGTTCTAATGGTACAATGTGTTTGCTCATTGGCTCAGAAGGCTAATTGATGATTAGAAAACCCTTGTGCAATCATGTTCACACATCTGAAAACAGTTTAGCTCGTTACAGAAGCTACAAAACTGACCTTCCTTTGAGCAGATTGAGTTTCTGGAGCATCACATTTGTGGGGTCAATTAAACGCTCAAAATGGCCAGAAAAAGAGAACTTTCATCTGAAACTCGACAGTCTATTCTTGTTCTTAGAAATAAATGAAGGCTATTCCACAAAATTGTTTGGGTGACCCCAAACTTTTGAATGGTAGTGTATATGTAATAGCTTCAATATAGAGGGACTACCCCGAAAGGGACAAGCGGTAGCAAATGGATGGAAGTTTTTCCACTCTACTGGTACTTTAAGCGTAATGACCATGAAGTTCCTTTCCATTCCGCTATACTAATAATTTTCGTTCACTACATATCGTATAATTTTAATTAGTTCCACAAATTCCTCTTACCGACCGATGGCACCACTCAAAGTGTCTCTCGGTCACCTTAGACCAGACCTGGGCATTCTACGGCCCGTGGACCACATCCTGCCCTTTGTGCGTCTCTGTCCGGCCCGCGTGAGGCCAATCATAAATTACAAAATACATTTAAAAAAAGTATCTATGTCGAGTGTGCAATACAACGGTGCTGCTTTTGTTTTGAAAAGCGTTATTTGTAATACTTCCGTGTGGACGTATGCTCATGCGCGATTGTGAGTGAATGTGAACAGCGGCAATCACAAATTACAAAATACATTTAAAAAAACCTCTATGTCGTGCGTGCAATACAACTGTGCTGCTTTTATTTTGAAAAGTGTTATTTATGGGCGTATGTCCGTGTGTAACCTGTGAGGGAAGGTGCACAGCGACTAGTGATGCACGGTTACCCCCGAGACGCTAAAAAGAGAAAAGTTGATGACGAATGCCGTGTTTTCAACAAGACATGGACTGCCAAGTATTTCTTTACAGAAATTAAAGGTAAAGCCGTGTGCTTAATTTGTGGTACACAGGTTGCTGTGTTTAAAGAATATAATTTGAATCGCCACTACACGACGAAGCACAAGGAAAAATACCGGAATCTGTCTGATGAAGCGCGCAAGGGAGGCTGATGCGTTGATGGTAAAACTGCAAACCCAACAAGGACTTTTTGCCAAAAAAGACATGCAGCTGTCAGGACAAGTTTCGTCATTTCTCACAAAATCGCCAGAAAAAGTAAGGCGTTTTCTGACGGAGAGTTTATTAAGGAGTGCCTATTGGACTCTGTTGCGCTGATATGCCCGGAGAAGAGGGGCGCATTTGAGAACGTGTCACTCTCCCGACGCACTGTAACGAAGCGGGTTGAGCCCATCGCTGGAAACTTGGAGCTTCAGCTGAAGAACAGAACGGCCGACTTTAACTGTTTTTCGCTGGCTTTGGATGAGAGCTGCGATGTACGTGACACCGCCCAGCTGCTCATCTTCTTACGTGGGATAACTGCAGACTTTCAAATCACCTGAGGAGCTGGCAGCCATGCAGTCAATTAAAGAGACAACCACAGGTAATGACTTGTTCACATAGGCAAATGCGTGTTTGGACATGTTAGGACTGAAATGTGCCTTTATGTGCTCGACGCCTCAATCATTGGTATGTTTTCATCTACAAAACCCTTCTGGGTATCACTCCATCTTATCTGTCTTGTCTTTTAACAAAGAAACAAGGAAGTCACAATCTTCGTTCAATGAATGTTCTGCAATTTCTCGTCCCCAAAGTAAGAACTGAACTGGGCAAGAAAGCATTTAGGTTTTCAGCACCGAAGGCTTGGAATAACCTACAATCGAATATTAAACTTCAAACCCTTGTTACATTGAATGAGTTTAAAGCTTCTGTGAAAGGATTGCAGTCTACCTCGTCTGTATGCACATGTGTTATGTAAGCAAGTTTTAATGTTGTAAATGTGATGTTTTATGTGTTGTTTACTGTTTTTTAATGAAACCTTGCTGCTGCCCTCTTGGCCAGGTCTCCCTTGGAAAAGAGATCTTTGATCTCAATGGGATATTACCTGGTTAAATAAAGGCTAAATAAAAAAAATAAAAAATAAAATGCTGGCAGGTGTGACAACAGATGGTTGTCCAAATCTGACGGGGAAAAATGTCGGACTTTTAAAGAGGATGCAGGATAAAGTGACAGAAATTGACATTTTTGCATTGTATTATACATCAGGAAGTGTTGTGTAAGACAGTGTTAAAAATAAAACCATCAAAAGCAGTCTGCTTTTGTATAAAGTTAAGTTAGGTTAAATGAAATGATTATTATTATTATTTATTATTATTATTATTTATCTTACGGTATATCAAAAATTATTTGAGCAAAATTTAATTGAAATATTGTCGGTGTGGCCCTCCAGCAGTGCTCGGGTTGCTCATGCGGCCCCTGGTAAAAATTAATTGCCCACCCCTGCCTTAGACTGACATCTTTATGAACATCAAACAATCTGAGGAGTAAAAGTTGGCATTTTTTTTTAAGTAAACTGTTACCCAGTATCACTTATTTGTGTAAGTAAAATATTCACACCCTTTTTTTTTTGGCTGTTTAAAAATGTCATACGGCAGGTTTTTCTGCATACGCAAACTGTGTACATTAGGGCCCAGGTGCTCAACCCCCACTAAGGTTCTGTGCACAAAAATTCATGTTACGACGCGTAATAGCAACCAAAGGCAGGTTTAAGTATTTGATTCAAGCGCCACGACACAGCAACACGTCCGAACACATCTTGGTCGCTTCCTGTGCTCTCTATTTATTTTTCCTACTTTTGTCCATCCCCTATTTAGGTATACGGAAACAACAGGGGGGGAACTAAAGTGCAGGACTGTGCACATAAAATAAATTATAACAAATGTGTTACTTCAAAATAATAGTAATCTGGTCAGATGATATTCAAATAATAATTACTGCATAACATAAATTACTTTCCTTACTCCGATAAGAATAACACAGCAAATTGGTGCTAAATAAGGAGGAGTTAGGAGTCAGTCAAAGTCATTAATAATTAGATGACGCCTTTAAAATTAAACGTAACAGTATGCCTACTGCCTATTCTAAAACTAACCCTTCTGCATATTATAACGGTCATATAAAAATATACTGGTTGTCATGCATCCAGTACGTAAACTCTTTTAATGTGATCTGTAATTGCCGCAGTTTGAGGAGAAAAATAAACAGACTCACCTGCCGCAAGTCAGGCAAACTATTGTGTGCGTCAGGCTGCTGCTGCACGGTGTCAGGGCCCTGAGGCAGTTAAAAAGAGTCTGGGTCTCCGCCCTCAACAGCCCTACCATCACTTGAGAGGAGGGGAAAAAAACATGCTTGTTACTGGATGCACAGGCGACAACAACACGACCAGTTACCTAATGAGGTGGTCACCCGTTATTATCGTGCCATATTATTTGCAATATGCATAGCTTTAAAAACACACACACACACACACACACACACACACACACACACACACACACACACACACACACACACACACACACACACACACACACACACACACACACACACACATACTGGTTATCATTTGGAATGGGGACCAAGTTTTTGATCATCACTTGTGGGGACAAGGGAACACATATATTAGTTTTAACTAAGGACGGATTCCATACAGAATCACAGTACTTTTAATGGCAGGATAACACATGTTTCACTTTTCAAGAAAATTCATTTGGTCTTTTACCAATATTTGAAACACGTAAACAAAGTAACCCAAAATTCCCTGTTGTGGGATCAATAAAAAATTATCTTATCTTACCTTTAAACCACATAAATAAAATACAAACCTTTTCCCTTTAGGACAGTGGTCCCCAACCACAAGAAATAAAAAAATAAAAAGTAAAAATAATTTTATTTAATTTTTTAAAATTAAATTAACATAAAAAACACAATATATACATTATATATCAATATAGATCAATACAGTCTGCAGGGATACAGTCCGTAAGCACACATGATTGTATTTCTGTATGACAAAAACATTTTTAAAAAATACCATAACCCCCCCTCAAGCGTTGACCGGTCCGCAGCTACAAAAAGGTTGGGGACCACTGCCTTAAACCACAGAAATAAAATACAAACCTTTTCCCTTTAGGGCAGTGGTCCCCAACCACCGGACCGATTAGTACCGGCCCGCACTAGAAATAAAAAAAAAATTAAAAAAAATTATTTTATTTTTATTAAATCAACATAAAAAACACAATATATACATTATATATCAATATAGATCAATACAGTCTGCAGGGATACAGTCCGTAAGCACACATGATTGTATTTCTTTATGAAAAAAATTTTTTAAAAAATAAAATAAAATTAAAAATACGGTAAGCGACACTGTAGTTGTTTGATAAAATTCGATTTAATGTCGTTTTTAAATTATTTAATACAATTATATTTAACAACATTTAAATGATTTAATAAACTTTCATTTAATGTCCTTTTCAGTTATTTAATAAAATATTATTTAACAATGCCCTGTGATGAGGTGGCGACTCGTCCATCTTGCCTTTTGTCCGAGTGCAACTGATATAGGTGTAGCATAACAATAGGCCCCTTTTATGCTCAAGGGAATTTGGGGATCTTAGGAACAAAATAGATGCCACAAAAGAGATGGTAAATTAGTTTTTGCTAATTATTACAAGAGAGGAAGCATCTGTGGTAAAGCTTATCAACAAGTAATAGTGTACTTAACCATGTCATCGGCATGCGACTGTGAATTGTTTTTGTTTGCGGATGACTCTGCCCTGCTGGTATCCGACAAGGACAAGTCACAGGTGGAGAAAATCCTCAGTGCTGAGCTGTGTAGAACTTGCACCTGGCTCGCTGACAACAAGCTATCCATCCACTTGGGTAAAACACAATCCATCCTGTTTGGGTCCCACATCAACCTTAAGAAAGTCAATGACTTCACTATAAAAGTGGGTGACATTGTTATCACCAGGAAAGATGAGGTCACCTACCTAGGTTCCATTCTAGAGGCTAACCTATCCTGTGATAAAATGGCAACCAAGGTAATCAGAAAGGTTAACCAACGAGCGAGATTTCTCTACAGAATCTCCTCTCTGGTCAACAAAAGCACCTTGAGGATTCTGGCGGGAACTCTCGTTCAACCCTTTTTCGATTACGCATGCACCTCCTGGTACCCTAGCACCTCCAAAACCCTCAAATCTAAACTCCAAACATCTCAGAACAAGCTAGTCAGGTTACTTCTAGACCTCCACCCCAGATCACACCTCACTCCTACCCACTTCTCCAAAGTGGGCTGGCTCAAGGTGGAGGACAGAGTAAAACAACTTGCACTGAGCCTAGTCTATAAAATCCACTACACCTCCCTGATACCGAAGTACATGTCAAACTACTTCCTTAACGTAAATGACCGACATAACCACAACACCAGGGGGAGCTCCACTAACCACGTTAAACCCAGATTCCGAACTAACAAAGGTCTTAACTCATTCTCTTTCTATGCCACATCAATGTGGAATGCGCTCCCAACAGGTATAAAAGAAAGGGCATCTCTATCCTCCTTCAAAATTGCAATAAAAGTTCACCTCCAGGCAGCTACAACCCTAAACTAACACCCTCCCCGGATTGCTAATAATCAAATGTAAACAATCAAATGCAGATACTTTTTCTTATGCTTTCTGATCTCTCTCTCTCTCTCTCTCTCTCTCTCGCTCTCTCTCTCTCTATGTCCACTACTTGCTGTCCATATCCTACCCCCCCCCCCCTCCACACCCCTGATTGTAAATAATGTAAATAATTCAATGTGATTATCTTGTGTGATGACTGTATTATGATGATAGTATATATCTGATAGTATATATCTGTATCATGAATCAATTAAGTGGACCCCGACTTAAACAAGTTGAAAAACGTATTCGGGTGTTACCATTTAGTGGTCAATTGTACGGAATATGTACTTCACTGTGCAACCAACTAATAAAAGTCTCAATCCATCAATCAAACCACCTACTAACCACATTGTTGTGTATCAGGAGATTGCTGTGTATGCCTGAGGGGTGAGTCTCTTCACATTATCACTGTTGACTTTGCAATATCCCCGTGAAACCGCAAACAGGTGCAACACCTAATTTAATTAATAGTTTTCCGCAGGTTCTGACTCAGTTTTTCTCCTCTTGAGGGTATTTTGCTAACGCCTTCAAATTTTGCGCTAAAAATACACCAGAACACAGTGAAGTTGGCACGTTGTGTGATTCGTAAATAAAAACAGAATATAATGATTTGCAAAACCCTTTCAACGTATATTCAATCGAGACATTTAATGTTCGAACTGAGAATTTTTTTTTTTTTTGCAAATAATCATTAACTTAGAATTGAATGGCAGCAACACGTTGCTAAAAAGTTGGCACAGGGGCATTTTTACCACTGTGTTACATGGCCTTTCCTTTTAACAACACTCAGTAAACGTTTGGGAACTGAGGAAATGTACAGCTTAAGTTGTTCAACAGTCCGGGGGTCTCCATTGTCATTTTACGCTTCATATTGCGCCACACATTTTCAATGGGAGACAGGTCTGGACTACAGGCAGGCCAGTCTAGTACCCGCACTCTTTTACTATGAAGCCACGTTGATGTAACACGTGGCTTGGCATTGTCTTGCTGAAATAAGCAGGGGCGTCCATGGTAACGTTGCTTGGATGGCAACATATGTTACTCCAAAACCCGTATGTACCTTTCAGCATTAATGGCGCCTTCACAGATGTGTAAGTTACCCATGCCTTGGCCACTAATACACCCCCATACCATCACAGTTTCTGGCTTTTTAACTTTGCGCCTATAACATTCCGGATGGTTCTTTCCTCCTTGGTCCGGAGGACACGACGTCCACAGTTTCCAAAAACAATTTGAAATGTGAACTCGTCAGACCACAGAACACTTTTACACTTTGCATCAGTCCATCTTAGATGAGCTCGGGCCCAGCAAAGTTGGCGGCGTTTCTGGGTGTTGTTGATAAATGGCTTTCGCTTTGCATAGTAGAGTTTTAACTTGCACTTACAGATGTAGCAACAAACTGTAGTTACTGACAGTGGTTTTCTGAAGTGTTCCTGAGCCCATGTGGGGATATCCTTTACACACTGATGTCGGTTTTTGATGCAGTACCGCCTGAGGGATCGAAGGTCAAGAGCATTCAATGTTGGTTTTCAGCACGTGCTGTGATTTCTCCAAATTCTCTGAACCTTTTGATGATATTACGGACCGTAGATGGTGGAATCCCTAAATTCCTTGCAATAGCTGGTTGAGAAATGTTGTTCTTAAACAATTTGCTCACGCAATTGTTGGCAAAGTGGTGACCCTCGCCCCATCCTTGTTTGTGAATGACTGAGCATTTCATGGACTCTGCTTTTATACCCAATCATGGCACCCACCTGTTCCCAATTTGCCTGTTCACCTGTGGGATGTTCCACATAAGTGTTTGATGAGCATTCCTCAATTTTCTCAGTCTTTTTGCCCCTTGTGCCAGCTTTTTTGAAACATGTTGCAGGCATCAAATACCAAATGAGCTAATATTCGCAAAACATAACAAAGTTTTCCAGTTCAAACGTTAAGTATCTTGTCTTTGCCGTCTATTCAATTGATTATAGGTTGAACAGGATTTGCAAATCATTGTATTCTGTTTTTATTTACGATTTACACAACGTGCCAACTTCCCTGGTTTTGGGTTTTGTACTTCGTAATATGAAATTGCCTCCAGTCTTATGTGGGTGGCGTCTTCAGGCAGACGCAGGAAATGGGAGTGGAGGATCCAAAATGTGCTAAAGCTGCTTAGAAAACAAGCTTAAAATAACTTTTCACCCTATTTTGGGCGGGATTTTACCTGTAGACATACAAACCCCGTTTCCATATGAGTTGGGAAATTGTGTTAGATGTAAATATAAACGGAATACAATGATTTGCAAATCCTTTTCAACCCATATTCAATTGAATGCACTACAAAGACAACATATTTGATGTTCAAACTCATAAACATTTTTTTTTTTTGCAAATATAATCATTAACTTTAGAATTTGATGCCAGCAACACGTGACAAAGAAGTTGGGAAAGGTGGCAATAAATACTGATAAAGTTGAGGAATGCTCATCAAACACTTATTTGGAACATCCCACAGGTGAACAGGCAAATTGGGAACAGGTGGGTGCCATGATTGGGTATAAAAGTAGATTCCATGAAATGGTCAGTCATTCACAAACAAGGATGGGGCGAGGGTCACCACTTTGTCAACAAATGCGTGAGCAAATTGTTGAACAGTTTAAGAAAAACTTTTCTCAACCAGCTATTGCAAGGAATTTAGGGATTTCACCATCTACGGTCCGTAATATCATCAAAGGGTTCAGAGAATCTGGAGAAATCACTGCACATAAGCAGCTAAGCCCGTGACCTTCGATCCCTCAGGCTGTACTGCATCAACAAGCCACATCAGTGTGTAAAGGATATCACCACATGGGCTCAGGAACACTTCAGAAAACCACTGTCAGTAACTACAGTTGGTCGCTACATCTGTAAGTGCAAGTTAAAACTCTCCTATGCAAGGCGAAAACCGTTTATCAACAACACCCAGAAACGCCGTCGGCTTCGCTGGGCCTGAGCTCATCTAAGATGGACTGATACAAAGTGGAAAAGTGTTCTGTGGTCTGACAAGTCCACATTTCAAATTGTTTTTGGAAACTGTGGACGTCGTGTCCTCCGGACCAAAGAGGAAAAGAACCACCCGGATTGTTATAGGCGCAAAGTTGAAAAGCCAGCATCTGTGATGGTATGGGGGTGTATTAGTGCCCAAGACATGGGTAACTTACACATCTGTGAAGGCACCATTAATGCTGAAAGGTACATACAGGTTTTGGAGCAACATATGTTGCCATCCAAGCAACGTTACCATGGACGCCCCTGCTTATTTCAGCAAGACAATGCCAAGCCACGTGTTACAACAGCGTGGCTTCATAGTAAAAGAGTGCGGGTACTAGACTGGCCTGCCTGTAGTCCAGACCTGTCTCCCATTGAAAATGTGTGGCACAATATGAAGCCTAAAATAGCACAACGGAGACCCCCGGACTGTTGAACAACTTAAGCTGTACATCAAGCAAGAATGGGTAAGAATTCCACCTGAGAAGCTTAAAAAATGTGTCTCCTCAGTTCCCAAACGTCAACTGAGTGTTGTTAAAAGGAAAGGCCATGTAACACAGTGGAAAAAAATGCCCCTGTGCCAACTTATTTGCAATGTGTTGCTGCCATTAAATTCTAAGTTAATGATTATTTGCAAAAAAAAATAAAGTTTCTTAGTTTAAACATTAAATATGTTGTCTTTGCAGTCTATTCAATTGAATATGAGTTGAAAAAGATTTGTAAATCATTGTATTCTGTTTTTATTCACGAATTACACAACGTGCCAACTTCACTTATTTTGGGTTTTGTACATACAAATATAAAATGTTGTTGTACCACAATAATATGTAAATAATAGGGATGTCCGATAATGGCTTTTTGCCGATATCCGATATTGTCCAACTCTTAATTACTGATACCGATATCAACCGATATATACAGTCGTGTAATTAACACATTATTATGCCTAATATGGACAACCAGGTATGGTGAAGATAAGGTCCTTTTTAAAAATAAATAAATAAATAAATAAATAAATTAAAAACATTTTCTTGAATAAAAAAGAAAATAAATCAATATAAAAACAGTTACATATAGAAACTAGTAATTAATGAAAATGAGTAACATTAACTGTTAAAGGTTAGTACTATTAGTGGACCAGCAGCACGTACAATCATGTGTGCTTACGGACTGTATCCCTTGCAGACTGTATTGATATATAATGTAGGAACCAGAATATTAATAACAGAAAAAAACAACCCTTTTGTGTTGAGTGTAAATGGGGGAGGGACGTTTTTTGGGTTGGTGCACTAATTGTAAGTGTATCTTGTGTTTTTTATGTTGATTTAATAAAAAAAAACAAAAAAAAAACGATACCGATAAAAAACAAACAACGATACCGATAATTTCCGATATTACATTTTAAAGCATTTATCGGCCGATAATATTGGCAGGCCGATATTATCGGACATCTTTCGTAAATAATGATAAAGAAATGGGGTATAAATAGAGTAGGCTAATAGGTTATATACCGGTAGAATAGTGTTTATATCTAATGTATGTTTAAAGTGTTTGCAAAATACCTACTATCAACAGTCTAGTCAGAATACTGTATTATTGTTAATCCCTCTGTGGACATTAAAATTGGGACAATTCATTGGATCTGTATCATAGCTACATGGCATTAAAAAACCGCCTGAAAATCAGTTCAGTATTTAGAAAGTTACTGACACATAATTTCGTTGCAGTTCATATTTAAGCCACTAGATGGCAGTCAATGATCAGGTATATATATATTACCCATACTAGTGCCAGACAGAAGAAAAACTAGAAACAATAAGTTATATGTCAACAAAGATTCTTTTCATGAAAAACTACACCTATTACTACTTAAGTAGATGCTTTTTTGCTTAAATGAGAGGGACAAATGCTGGAAAACGATGGACGGCTTCTCTCTATTTGGGTTGCAATGACAGCAGTGAGACGCTAGATGGCAGCATAGTTCTTCAAAACAATGTCCTCTGTTCATACACACACTCCTTTTTGCTATCAACTTTTAACACAGGCAACAGATCATATCTTAAAAAAACAACAATGAAATAGTTTCACAGCGTGTTGCGATTGTGGAATAGTTGCAGTTTGCCCTGACAGTTGGCGTAAATTGCGGCCTATTGACCGTGCCGATAACCAGACATCACAGCAAGTCTTGGCCTGCAAAGTGACATCCATGTGATGTAAAATAGTGGAATCTTCTCTACGAGTTAGGAGAAAGTAAGTCTGATGTGAGTGCACAGTGGATAAAGGCCGTGAAGGTCAGTGATCTGTTTTGCAGCCATGTTGGATTTTGTCATCAAGCTGCTGTATAGGACACACACACACACACACACACACACACACTTTAGCATGGACCAGAAGGAGGCCACCATTCTGCAAACACACTCACTGATGGTGGCAGATGGTGCAAGGCATGAAAGGCAGATGGAAAAATCACTTCCAACATGTTTATCATTGTCAAGTGTGTGTTTGGACGGGCTCTGGTTCCCTCGGGTTCATGGAGAACATGAAGGGAATTTAGTGGAACTTGACACCTTGGTAATTAAGTTCCTGTCAAGCCGATCCGCGATTGTCCGTTTCGTCTTCGGACGAGATTGTTCAACAACTTTTTTTCGTGCAGCGACACGACGGTATTTGTTTAGGTTAAACATATATAGTTGTACGTGCAGCTGTTGCTATGGTAACATGTGCGCCAGTGCAGAGAGGGGAAGAAAATGGTACGTGTGCAAACCTTTGGGTGTGTGAGAGCGTCTGCAAATGAGTGACAGTTAGAACACAAAGTGGCTGAGAAACCAGAGAAACACACACGACTTTGTGACCTCAGCAAACACTCGGCTGTCAGAATGAAGCAGACTTTGTGTGTAATTGTGTGTGTGTGTGTGTGTGTCAGTCGGACAGAGGAAGGGGAGGTGGTTTTGCTGCTACTGTATGAGAAAACAATCTGAGACCTCAAACGTGCGTGAAAAAAAGGATGCATACACACATTGAAAGATGCTGACACCAAATGCTGACTCAGCTTTTTTCGGACAGAGAACTTGACGGATACACAAGTGGGGAGGGAACGCAGCCAGGAATTTAATCTGGGGGGACTGGTGGGACGATTTTTTTTTAAAGACAGTTTGGGTCTGTTTTTAATCACCCCAAAAACAATGTTAGGCTGACTTCAATGGAGGCAGGTCAAACACTCGGACCAAGCGGAAAATCGAGGCCTGTATCCCTTTAGACTGGCTGCTAGCACGTGATTGGCACTACATCTGCTTGTAAACAAGTTTTGGACTTGCACACCAGTGTTTTCCTAATTGGCCAGGAGTCCTTATTCATCTTCCACTGGCCATTTGTCCTTGGGGCTTAGGAATCAGGGGCCGTACTTATCAAGCTTCTTAGAATTACTCCTAAGAAGTCTGCTAAGAGTTGACTTAAGAGTAAATAAATTATTCGCTGAAAGCTGCACTTAAAAGTTAGTTATCAAGCGTCTTACTCACACTTTCAGCGAAGTGTAGGACTGAATCTTAAGTGTCACACTCAGAGCTGAATTACGACATTACTATGTGCCGTAAACGGAATTTTAGGTGACGTCATTTCTGTGTCCATAGAAATGACCAATCACGGAAGGGAATCCGTTGTCTAAGAATAAAGAAATATCTTGGAAATATTTAAGTGGACAATGGGAGTGTATATTTTGACAATAAACTACAAAATAATACAAAACAAACTAGTCCCCGCCGGCACTCACGCTACCGCTCCCTCTCTTCTCTCGCCCACACACTCACTGACGTCACTCACCTCACGGCCACACACATACGCTACTGTCATAACATTTTCTTTCCAATTCATTAATTAGGCAACTAATTTGAAACTGGTGTGGGTGGCTCTATATATACTAGCCCACTGCAGACACATGCAGAAATCAACAAGGAATCGAAAAGTATTAAATCTGTGACAAAAATAATATCCGCTCTGTCTAAACGATACCGTTTGATCAGCTGCTCGTCATCAAAAAAAACAACAACATTGTTCCGTTCCCTGAACGTTCGCGCACGTCTCTCTCGCCTCAGTGCCATCCCCTGCTGGCAACTCCTAACCACTTAAGACACCTCTGAAGGTCTCTTAAATATCGTGGAGAGTAGGAGTGATTCTTATACTTAAGAACGTTGATAAAAAGCTTTTATTCTTAAGTTTGAGAGTAGGACAAAATTTCGCAAATTCTCAGGACTTAAGTGTAAAATGGCACTCTAAGAAGCTTGATAAGTACGGCCCCAGGTCTCTAACCATCCCTTGAAAAATGGAATTGTCCTGTACCTAGAAACAAAAGTACTCATCGACTATTTAGCTAAAAACTTTGTCCCGTTAGAATCAAAAATAGTCTCTGTAATGCTAGCTTAAGTTATCCGCCAATTTTCTGGTCTCTCAAAAAAAAATTTTTTTTTAAAGCAGTGACATTTTTCCCTGAAAAACCAAATTGTCAGGTTCAAACACTGATGACATCTATTAAACATACAAGAAGCAAGGAATTAAACAGAGACAGAATTCAATTTAGCTCATTGAGGAGAAACGTCTGGGCTGTACTATTTGAACAGTCTTCCACCGCGCTCTGACGAAAGATTGTACGCCTCCTCTTTTATTTGGACTTTCCC